>NC_088931.1:50407500-50450000 GCF_038396675.1 Hydra vulgaris
AAGCTAAAGAAGTACATCATAAATTTTCTTTTTGATATCATGAAGTAACAGTATGGGTTGTAAGTATTTTGATTACTGTTTAAATTATAAGTTAAAATGGTATAATTTTCAAATTTTAAAAGTAAGCATTATTTATCATCAGTATTAATGTGGGCAAAATGTTTCTATTTTATATTTCTTAACATATAACTATCTCTTCAATAATAATAAAAATTGAAATGAAATATTTTATTACTTTTCACCAAAGTGAATGCTTTATAGATTTCCAAGTACAAGTAACTTCTACAAAATAGCAAATAAGCTTTTCGTAAGGTATCCTTCTCTAAAACCTCATCACTGCAATGGCTCTGTGAATATTTAACTGTATAATTAAAACTAATAATATCAATGATGTTACAAAATTGTATAGTTAAAGAACTTTTACTTTTATTCTATTGTCAGGAACTTCTTGTGCATTTGTTGAAGGCAAAATTTAAATGAGCTAGATGCCCTTTTCTAAATGATGAGCAAGTTGCACAGTTTAAGTACTCTAGAATTAATTCTGGTCGTAAGCGTAACTCTGATTTGCTGAATAAGTCTACTAATCTGTACTCAGCAAAACGTCACTGCCATCATTCAAGTGATAAGGTAAATACGATTTCGCTGCATATATAATACGTGTTTATATGAAAAAATTACTCACCCTATTTTAATTGTTATATTATAGAATGTGGATGATGGTATAACTCAAGATGTTATAAAAAGCATGGTCGATGAGTGTCAAAAACTGTGACCTGATAAAGAATTTTTGACTCACCAGATTGTCTTGTCAATTGAGGCATTAAAATATACATGCCAATATGAAAGAATTTTGGATGTCCTAAATAAATTCCCAGCACTTTACCATGAAAAAGTTGTAAGTGGTTTATTATTTATTTTATATCTATATTGCTCTGTTAATGTTGTCTTAAAACAGCAACATTCATGATATGAGCAATAATTATCCCATTTAACGCAAGTCCTGAAATTTCATTTGTTATATTACTTTTATAAAGAAATATTCTTTAAATAAACATAGATTATATATAAAATAATAAGAAAATTAAAATTATAATAAAACTAAATAAGGCTATTAGTTGGATTTTTTTTTTCTTTATTGGCGTGGGAAGATTAATATTTCTGTATTAATTCAATTTTTTATTAGTCTGTGTTTTTATTCATGCTGCTCTGGGGTGTCGCTTCTCAAATTTTTTTATCGCTTCCCAAATTGCCCCTGCAATGTTAGGGTGGGAGTAAATATTTTTTTTCTTTATTTAGCGGCTTTGTGATATCATTTTATTTTTTTTTATTTTTAGCTTTTTGCAGCAGCAAGAGCTATTACAAATAAAGATATTGATAATGACTACTTGTTATTATTGGGTAGAATGAAGGAGGAAATAAAGAAGTTGATAGATTTAAAAAAACCTTTATTAGCTAGATGGAAGACATTGTGCAATGAGGTACTGGACGAGATTAGTAATGGTAATATTTGTTAATTTAACATTAAAATTATTTAATTGTTACTTGAATTTTGTATTTTATTATCCTATTTTTAGCAACAATGAAAAACCTTGATGCATTAATTCTTCCAAGCATTTTTTGTGGCAAAGAAACAATCTTATTCACTATGACGCTAGTAAGTTTTGTTGATCAGTATATTCATTTAAATGATTGTATATCATTATCATCTAAATCATTTTAATATTCATTTATTTGAATAAAAATTGATAGAAAAAATTCAGTTCACTTTTTATTATCTAAAAATTCAAACAATTAAAGTCAACTTTTTTATTTTATATACATTTTAATATTTTTAACATTTATATTTTTTTATTCTAATTATTTGCATATATATATATATATATATATATATATATATATATATATATATATATATATATATATATATATATATATATATATATATATATATATATATATATCAGTGGTGTACACTGGATTTTTAGATGTTTGAGTTTTGACACTTACAGGTATTGTGCTAACTCCAAGCTTTTGTATGTTTATGTTTATATCAAATATAAAATGTTTTGCAAAAAATTGGGGTGATTAAAGCTTGGGAACAAAAAAACCTAAATTTTTGGGCCCACCTGGCCCATAATGTAGGAGTTACAAGTTTATAAAATATTTTCTTTATTATTTTTATCTAAATTTATATTCATCAACAAATTTCAAATTTCATGCAATAATCTCTTATTTTTCAAAAACTATGACCATATAAAGTTGTAACGCCCCTCACTTTGAGGGTGGCTGTAAACATTGCAGGGTCATAAAAACTGAACACTAAGAGATTATTGCATGAAATTTGAAATTTGTTGATGAATATGAATTTAAACAAAAATAGTAAAGAAAATATTTTATTAACTCGTTGCTCCCACTTTAAGGGCTGTGTGGGCCCAAAAATTAGGGGTTTTTTGTTCCCAAGCTCCAATCACCCCAATTCTTTGCAAAACATTCTTTTTTGATATAAGCATAAACATACAAAAGTTTGGTGTTTGCACAATGCCTGTATGTGTCAAAACTCAAACATCTAAAAATCCAGTGTACACAACTGTATATATATATGTATATAATTATTATTATTATTATTATTAAATAAGGTTAACTAATGCAATTTTCAATATTTGTTAATATTATGCTTCTCTTTATTAGGATTCAATCTATCCTACCCCAGCTCTGAAAATTGAGGGAGATGTTATAAATCCAACACGAATAAGTCTTGTAGTTGACAGGGTGACAGTAAGCAATTATGTTCCTGATATAACTTGTGGCTTGAGTCATGTCATCTGTTCATATTATATTTTTGATATCGCATATCCAAAGAAACTCCAAAAAGCCTTGTCTTTTGTAGAGCATTACGTTTTGGAACGAAGTAGTAAACTTCGTGGCAACATTTAAAACATTGCTAGTTGTATGAATTTGTAATATAAATTATAAAACTCAATAATATACTAATGTTATTAATTTGTTTCAAAACTTTTTTTTAAATCAAGTTCATTTTTTGAACTGGCTTCCAAACTTTTAGTTGTTTTTATAGAGAATTTTTTTCTTTTTCACATGATATAGTTGTATATTAATATGTTCCATAGCATATAAATATTTCTATATAGAATACGATTTATATATAACACCATTTATTTACATAATGTATATAAATACGTATCAAAAATATTTATAAATATGGTAATAATTTATTAAACTTTAGTTTTTGTATTAAATTGAAATCTCTGGCCGAATATTTATATTCTGCAAAACACGACTCATAAAGTTAAGTTTTGTAAAATAATCATAAATGCATTGAATATTGCGTTTCGTGTTAAGTATTTTGACATAAAATATTACTTTATCGTTATCGGCGAAAAACCGATTTTTTGTGTTACGGCTTGTCCCAATAAACGAGCCAATTTTGATTATCAATAAATCCAAATAGCGTCAGTTTTCTAGAAAACCGACTTAATTTGATTATCTGGATATTCAAATTGGTTTTTCAGAAAACCAAAATAATTTGGTTTTCTGTAAAATCAGAATAAATTGGTTTTCTAGATATTCAAATTTGGTTCGTTTATTGGGACAAGCCGTAAAACCAAACTTGGTTTTTTGAAAAAATGACTTTTGTAAGAGTGTATTACACGAACTTTTTTCGATAAGCAAAATCAATTCGAGTTATTAAAAGTTTTGATCTCAAAGGTTAAAAGAATACATTTTATATTACAAAATGTTCTAATGTCACTCTGTCTTAGTTTTGAAGAAACGTCTCTATCAAATTTAATTGAGGCTGCATTAAGCTTTTGTTGAAAATCTTCACCCGTAAGACTGAAGGGCATATAATCATGCAAGATTTGCAGCGTCTCCTGAATATCACTAATTTTTGGGCAAACTGGATCGATTGCATTAACATCATCATTATCTTTCTCGTTATAAGCATCATGTTCATTCGCTGCATTTTTAACTTCTTCTATCAACTGTTCATTTGCAAGTAAAGGTGCTGTGCTAATTAAGTTTTCGTCTGCAAAAATAACATCTTCAGCAGTTGTACCTTGAGGGTATAAATTATCAAGTTTTTCTATCTGATTTTGAACCTCTTTAAAAGGGCCGTCGTCTTCATCTGAATGGGCAGATTTTCACTTTTTGCCATGCAAGATCAAGCATTTTCATTGCATCTAAAATTTTAATTGCATCTAAAAATTTCAATTTCATCTAAAAATATATTTAATTGCATCTAAAACTTTTAATTGCATCTAAAAAATTTAATTGCATCCAAAATTTTCATTGCATCTAAAAACAGGAAGATCATTTTTTTATCAATAGCTACGACCAGCCTTTGCAATGCCAAAAGTCTGGTTCCAGAACATTTTACAATGCACTTTTTTAAAAACAATAGAAATAAATACGATACAAGAGCAACAGGCAACTTTAAGATACCTTTTGAAACAACAAGACTCTCAAAACTCTCAATTACATATCGTGGTCCCTATTTATTTAACAAATTAGTTTCCAGAAACAAATCACTATTAAACTTAAACAACACTCTCTAAAAAAAAAACTAAAAACCACAAGAATCAAATCAAACAACTGTAAGGAATTTTTTTAAATTTAAATAAATAAATAAATGTAACTTAACTTTTAATACAAATCGAAAAAAAAAATAGTATTAATAACAAGGTATATATGTAACACGTACATATATATCACGTATGCAACTGATTTTTTATGTGTATTACACGTCTAAGAAATAGGTACTCGATGACAAGACTGACTTCAGTCTTCTGCGAGGTTCCTATGACTACAAATAAGTAGTTCTTTGTATCAATCTTACACAAATTTTGTTTTTATCATATTTATACACTAACATTATTTTGAAATGTGGTAAATAAACTTATAGTGAAACATCTAAACTCTCCTCCAAAAAATTAGCAGATTTATTTTTATCTATTGTATTTTTTATTTTAATTGAAGTAATATAGAGATATATTTCTCGGATTATTTTTACTTACGCGTTATTATATTGTTGTAATTGGTATTTATTTTATTCATGTCTCGGAGTTGTAAGCAACTATATTTTTATTTACCTCGTATATTTCGAACTTTATATTTATGATTTAAATTTGTATATCTTTACTGCCAATCAGTGATTGGTAACTTGTAATTACTTTGTAGTTGTATAATAAAACATAAATTAAAAAAATAAAAAAAAAGCCAAAGATCCGTAATAAACTTTCAAAGAGCGTTTTTAACTGATCCATCGGTTGAAGTTTAAATGTGATATTCGGTGGTAAAAAAATGAACTCAATAGATTTTAGATGATCGACCGTCGGGTGTGCTGGAAAGTTATCTATTATGAATGTTACTTTCTTTTCTTTTTTTTGTAAACTTTGTATCCACTTATCAAATAGTACGCTATCCAGCTTTTATTTTGATTTCTGCATCTGCAAGGTAACTCCTTTAAAGCAGCAAGGTGATTTTGATTTTCCCATTAGAAACACAGGAGTTTTATTACCAACTGCCCTTGCTACAACCATCTCTGTAAGACAAATTTTACTGTGCTTCCCCCTATACTTGTCTCAGATTGAAGATTAGACTTATTAGATTGCATACAAAAAAACAATCCAAATTTAGCTGCATTATAAATTTCATCAAGTTTATACCCGGATAAAATTGTAGGGAGAGATGTTTCCTTCCTTGGCGTGGTCATTTCAGCTGTACAAGAGTTACCCTCTCCATATACCGTCTTGAAAGAAACATTATACCTGTTTTTCCAAAAATCAAGCCAACCATCAGACGCCTAAAATCCATTTATAATAATTTTTTTAGCATGCTCTCTGGCTTTTATTTTAAGAATTGTTGGTGATACTGCCACATTTTTACTCCTTCATTTAAAAGCCATTTAAAAAAACTTAATTATCTAAATTTGAAAATGTTCCGTCTTAAATTATTATATGTTTTGACTTGTTCCTTGCGTCTTCATACATTTGAAAATTTTTTCTTTATTTTTGATCCATGTTGACAGCGTATTTTTTGGAATGCCATGTTTTATAGCAACCTGAGACTTTGACAATCCATCACCAATTTCCCCTAAAGCAGCGTACTTTTTTTTAATTAGCTTTGTGTTCATTTTTCTCTTTACAGCGACAGTAGCCATAATAAAATGTAAATACAACAAATTTTATAATAATATTGCAACGCACGTTAATTTTAACGTTAAAACTGAACTTGTACTATAAATTAAACAATCAAACTGTTATTATCGTTTATATTGCAATGCATGGGCTTTATTACGGTTTTTTTTATACTTTTGTTCTAAAGTTTTAGTTTTCGGAAAAATATTAGCCTTGGGAACAGATAAAATGGTTCGACTTCAAGCGAATGTTCATGTTCGAGTTATCGAGTTGTTTTTATGTGAAAGTATTAGTGTAGGTTCAAGGGGAACTCAAAAAGTAGTTCGAGTTACTGGAAGTTCCAGGGTGATGATTTTTTGATTTTTTTTCTTAAACATTGTTTCCTGTAGCTCGAATGAATTAACTTTTGTCTATTAATGACTAAAATGACGCTTATTCCATTAAAATATTGGAAAAAAGGTCACACACAAACCACTTTGAAATGTTATTTATGTAGGCATTTTAGCATTTTATGATTTGTATTAACAATATATATATATTATATACTGTATATATATATATATATATATATATATATATATATATATATATATATATATATATATATATATATATATATATATATATATATATATATATATATATATATATATACATACTGTATATAACATAGGTCATGAAACCGACTTGTGCAATAATTCACGTAGCAGAGAAATGTATAGAATTTTCCAGAACATCGCCGACAGTGACGTCACGGTGACGTAGTTGTTTGGGAAACTTCTGCAGAGTTCTAAAATTTTCTTCGGCTGTTTTGTAGTCTGCTATAAACTGGTATATAAGCGAGGTATTCAAAGCGGGTAGTTGAGTTTTAATTATCTTAATTTAGTGTCAACATTATTATTGCCTTATTTTAATTATTGCGCATTCTCAATAATTTAAGTATAAAGAGATCCTTATATTATTTGGTAAGTTACATTTAACTCCTTCGCAAATTATAATTAAGCATATATTATTTTATTAGTGTCTGCCTTTTTCATTTTCTATAATCGTTATTTGCTTCTTTTGAAATAAAATATATTAACAATAACAGTTCAATTGAAAACTTAATAACAGTTTCTTTAATTTGTTACGTAATTAATATTGACGTAAAGGCCTTTCCTATTTCAGTTGCTGAGTAGAAGACAACATGTCGTTCAAGAAGAGCTCTTCTAACACGGAGAAGAACAAGGAAACCTGGACAAAGAACTTAGTCATGTTTCAAGCCCCATCAAGAAGAGGCAACCTGGCAATTTATGAAGCACCCTTGAGCGAACGGAGTCGTGTACCCCTGAAAAACCACGTCATTGGACGCTTCAAATCTCTTGAATCCACTGCCAAAGAACGAAGAGAGAGGATTGGTTTAATTGCTGTAGAGCTTAAAGACCTATGGAGCAAAACTTTGAACTTCCCGCATGTATCTGATCAAGCCATTTGTGCAAAACTTGCAAAACTTTTTAAAGACTACGAGTGCTGCAGAAAAAAAACAAACTTTGATTCATTGAATGAAACATGACCAAGATGAAAGGCGAATGGTTGTGCAAAGAGGATGAGAATCTCTAAAAACTGAAAATTAAGAGCAAAGGTCACGTTGGTTATTCAACTGGCAAACCTGCTAGTGTCAATACCATCAACCCATCCAAGCGAAAGAGGGCAATGGAAGCGACTGTGTCCACACTTACCAGCTTAACGCTACCTGATTGTTCCGAAAGTAGCAAGGACTCATCCGAGAACAGTACAAACAGCCCTTGGGAGGATGACAATGCAGCATTAATGAGCAAAAGGAAGCATAACCCAACAGGCATTGCAACACGTCTTGTTACATGCTCAAAGCTATCGTCCCACGGAGCAGCAGTGGTGTGCCGCCAGCTTTCTGGTAAGGGCGTTGAAATCCCAACTCCATATCAATCAGCAATCCACAAGGCTATCTACGTGAGAGCCGCTAAGATAAAGAAATACTTGGTGAGCACGCTTCATCTGGAGAAGTGGAGCATACACTTTGATGGCAAACACATTGAGGGCTTTGAATATCAGGCCGTGGTCCTCAAGAATGAATCTAAAGAAATTAAGTTGACTGCGCTAAAATTGAAAGATGGGAAAGCTTAAAGAGTTGCAGAAGGACTCCAGGATGTGTTAGAAGAGTTCAACCTGTGGGGATTAGTTGTGATGATTGTTGCCGACTTAACAAACGTGAATACCGGCAAGAAGACAGGCGTTGTTGTTCGGCTGCAGAAAATGTTTGAAGAGAAAGGTCACCCCAAACCCAAGTTCATTAGTTGCCAGCGCAATGTGCTAGACCGCGTTCTGCGCGTTGTCATGGACAATGAGCTCCATAGGTCAACTAAATCACCGAACATCGAGTAATACCTTTGTGCAGGATTTGATGAGCAACTACGATAAATTGAAAGCAGCCTTCAGCAACGGTAAAACTGAGATTAAGGAAACAGGCGGCTGAAGAGATGACATGAAGTTTCTCTACCACCTCACTCGTGTCTTCTGTTACTTAACTGAAAGGAATTAGATCCCCTTCATGAATTTTAAACAGATCCCAAACATCAGCAATGCACGCTGGAACTCTCGTGCCATTCTAGCCCTTCTTGCGTTTTTTCTGATGCCAGAAACCCGGATTAGGTTGCGTAAAATCTGTTCATTCATGTCTTACTCATGGGCTAACCATTGTTTCAGCAGTCAATTGTTCTGCGTTGAAGCTCTGAATGACTACCCAAAAGCTCTCAATTGCTTGAAAACCCACTGGAAAACAGATGACTCTCCAATCAACATTGGCCGAAGCAACCAGTGTTGCCAGCGTGCCACGCAAGTTATGCACGAATTGCGCGACTCCTGCCGTAACAAGGACAACCTCCCACTGAGATTCATCCTCTATAATGACATTATCGTGAATATTTGGCTTCCTTGTGCGTTTGATGATCCTATATAATGTTGTATGCATGTGACTCTATAACTTGTGTTCAATTTTGTATCTGCTTACAGTGACTTCAAAAATTTGGCCAAAAAGCTAACAAATAAAATTGCTAAAATCATTTTGTTCGTGAGATTTTTTTATCAAATCGCCTTGAATGTAATATTTTATTTAATCTTATATAAAAGCTTATCAAGTTATGAAACAGGGAAACGAGGTTGCATAAAAGTTATCACCCTAATGCATACATATATCAGGGGTTCGGAAACCCAAAAGGACTCCGACTTATATTTATATTTATATATATTTTTTTATTTATACTTATATTTTATAAACATCTTTATATGTATAACAAAATTTTTTTTAAATATTAATTAACATTGTACTTTATATGGTGTTCCTATCTTATTATATATAACTTTTAATATTATATATTACTATATTACTTTTTATTTATTTAATAATAACTGTCTACAAAAAAGTACATAGTCTAGCTAAGCTAAGTTTTTACAGCTGATTTATGTTAAAATTATATTTAACTTTGATTTGAAGTCTTCAAGGTCCTTCTTTGCAAGTAATATAATAATGTCAATAAATAGGAGCATTTCTCATATTGCTCAATGAGCAACGTATAAAAAGAGTTATTAAGTACGAAACAACTTATGTTGTAATAATATAGAAGCAACTTGCCCCTCTTTTTCACTGTTGGCACAAATATTTTTCGTAACTTTTTTAAGAAACTCTTAGAGTACTTTTTCAAAATAAAACTTTTATAAATAATTATGAAACAAACAAAAAAAGTTTAATACTTTCATTGCTTACTCATATTTGCTGTTCAATCTTGTAAATATATGAGAAAGTTCTGTCACCTCTGCACTATTCGGGATGGTGGTTTTCTTATAGAATTTTGCCTCAATAGGATCTTTACAAACATCAACTTGAAGTACGATTTGATTTATTGATCCATCGCCATTTTTGAATAAAATTTCACATTCATATGCTTCATTTTTAACCAAAGGATATTTAGAAGTGCAGGTAGTAATGTTTCTTCCATTAGTTTGATTAACAAATTCTAAATTTAAACAATGATAAAGTAACTTCATCATGTTTTAATTCAAAAATAAGTTTTTTATTGTTTTCAAAAAAAAAATTTAATTTAAAAATTAAACAATAATTAACAATAAATTGTTTATATGTCAATACTTCAAACATGCAATTTATTGTTATATTAAAGTAGTATAATAATAACAATAATAATAATAATAATAATAATAATAACAATAATGATGATGATAATAATAACAACAACATTTATAAATTTATGCAATTGCTATTATATCTATTATTGTACGTCAGAAAATTTTTTTTCACAAAAACTTTTTTTGGTATTCAGTCGATGAAAGTTTTTAGACTTAATGTAAACTAGTTTGGATGAAAGTATTGTATCTTATTCTTATATTAAACCCTTTTACTTAAAAACGATATTTAAATATAGTTTTTAAGTAAAAGAGTTTAATATAAGAATAAGATACAATACTTTCATCCAAACTAGTTTACATTAAGTCTTAGCGTAAACCAATTTGAAGCAAAAATTTTTCTATGCATTAGGGTGTCCCTGTAATTTTCATTTGAAAATGATATTTCCTAGATAGTGATGGTTTCATTCTGAAAAGTCATGCCTGTGTTTCTCAACTATTTGTAAAACAAACTGCTTATTTTTTCAGTTTTCACGATACTTGGATTGAAAATATGCATCAGACGAACTCTTGAACAATTGGCATTTCGACAAATCATTAACAGCAACATCAATAAGATATCAAAGTGTCAGTCCTTTTAGAAAAATTACAAAAAATCAACAGTTTGATTTTATCATTACCAGAGCAATCCCTTTTGAATTGATCATGAAAAGATTAGAAATTTTTAATCTTCTTTATAATTTGTGCTAAATGATCTTTGTGATTTAATCCAGAAAGAAAGCATCAGGTCATATACTTGCCTGACACTTTCAGACAAAATCGGTTTCGTTTTGCAATGATAATAATAAACTTATACAAAGTTTACTATAACATCCCAACCACAGGAAAGGCAAACCAGTTTATGATTTCGAATGGATGATTGGATAATAATCCGATCTAATCCGTATTTCAAATTTTTGGTTAAATTATTTTAGCCGTGTTGCAAGGTTTCTGCACATGATATATAGAAAATTAAATAAGCAAGTAAAGTATCAAATGTATAAAAAATCATTATTACCATAAGCAGGTATAAAAATACGCTGGTTAAGCTATATTTTCTGTAAAAACTTATTGAAGAATCTCTAAATATTGCAAAAATGATTTGAGATTTTGTGTTTAATATCATGGAGTATAATGAAACAACACCGCAAGACACCTTTTTGTGCATGTGTTAGCTAAGTAAAATAATATTAATTTTTTTATTATACGTATAGTCAAACTGAAATAGAGCTATATAATCAAAGTTGTGCTAAATATTGGTATCAAATGTGTTTTTTCTTCACTGGACACTTGCTGTAAAAAACTTAAAAGCATTGCAAGTTCTTATAACTCGAGTCATCTGTAACTTTTATAGTTAAATTATCATAGTCATTTACTTGTTTAAATGATATAATTGCAATAATAAAGCGATAAGAATGAGTTCCTTGTTTAGCTAACTAATCTTAATTAAAACGAATCACCTCTAAAATTTATTTGAAAAAGTTTTAGGATCCATTTGATAAAAAAAAATGTAATTCATATCAAATTGCCCCTATCATGGGGTACATTGATTCAAGTCATTTTTTAACAGGAAAAAAAAAACTCCAGTTGGCTTGCGTTTTCAAAGAAGAAACCTGAAGTTAATTTCTTCACTTTCCTCATAAGTTTCTTGTTTTCTTTATCATAGGTGGAGCAATATAATAGGTCAATCGCAGTATTATTAGAAAGTTCTGAATCAAATTCTCGTGAACCTTGTAATTCAACTTCTTTGTAAGAATTTGAAGAGTTCAACATTGATACGTATAAATGTGTCCCAATGTATTGTAAAAATAAAAAATAAAGTAGGTCAAAGTATCAATATTTACAAAAATGGAAAACTATTATTATTAATGTTATTATTACTATTACTATTAATATTAATACTAGTATTAAACTGTTAACAAATTAAAAAAGAAATGTGTAAGGAAGATTGGTATGTAGGGGTATGTATGTAGAATGAGTATGTATGTAGAAGGAAGAGTGGTATGTAGTGGTATGTATGTAGAATGGAGGTATGTGTACCTTCAGCGGCACATCAATTGTACAGCCTTCTTAAACAATAAATTTAAACTAAACATTAGTTGCATGTATTGGCCACTAGAGGCTCATAGGAAGTGGTTACACCACTTCTCAACACATATGTTGTTGCAGTCAAAATAAAAGTTTGTTTACTAAATCAAAAAGTAATTTATTTAGAACATTTTTTTTCCATTAGAGTAAGTACCAACTTTGTTTTTAAACTGATAATCACAACTTGCATAGTATATATTCAGCTACATTTAAACATGTTTTTTTGAACAGGTCTGGGTCCTTAACCATGACCTACTTTATACACGGCCGTATATGTTGCATAAATAGGCCGAAAATTAGAAGGCCAGTTTTTCAGTATTTTAAGTTTTGTGTTTTAAAATGTAAAATAGTTTTAAAAGTAATGCTTAACGTTTCCAAAGTTTTAAGTTTATTAAGTATTTCTTATTTAATATTTTTTAGGCTAATTCATCTGTGTTAAATTTTAAATTAGTAATACAATTATCAAATATTAAGTAAAACTATACTTTACAGTTCATTTCAAATATATAATTTTTAACATTTAAAATATAACAGATGCATTTATAAAATAGCATTTGGAGTTGAGATATTAACGATATTGAAATTATAAACAAATTTTTAGTTAAAACAATTTATATATATATATATATATATATATATATATATATATATATATATATATATTCACTTCATTTCTTATTTTCTTTTTTCTCTTTGTCTCCTTTTGAAAGATAATACAGTATCTTTGTGTTTACTCCCACTTACAATCTTTTGTTCATTATTATAAAAAATATTTATTACTGTTCGATTAACAAGAGAAAGTCCCCACTCAAAATGACTATCACAAAGAAATTTTTGGTTCAAATTATATTCATATAAAATATTTTCGCTAACTTTTCTGATATCAAGAGTTTCCAACGTAAGTAGACTTTGTTTCACTGCATCAAGCATAGCAAAGCAACTAACAACATGACTTGCAAGTAACTTTGAGGGAGTTAAGAGACCTCCTCTGGATACTAGGTCAATATATTCTGCATCTATGTCAACGACATCACTTTTTAGCAATAAAGTACACAATTCACATTTCAATTTTTTAAGTAACTTTCTGCATATATATCTAGCAATAAAAATTGTAACCTCTTTACTGTCTTCATCTAACTCACTTTCCTGAATTTCATTATTAAAAAGTTCTGAAATCGAATTCAGATTCACATCTGAATGAAAAGGTTTTAAATCCAGTTTCCAAAAGTCAAAGTTCTCTTTTAATAATGATCTCATTTGAAAAATTTTCTCAGAAGTAATTACTCCGCGTAATCCAACTAGAAACCTGCCACCACTCATTTGGCGATACTTTGAAAAATGTCGCTCTAATGGATCACTTTGGAAACGTGAGGTTAGAACATAATTATATCCTTTAAATAGAAGATCTTCAATTAGACTTGAAGTACTTTGCAATGTTATTACTAGTGCATTAGAAGTCTGAGTTGTGAGACAATATCTTTCAGTGGAACTGTACTGTAAAATTTGCCACTCTTGAACCCTCTTGAAGTTTTAAAAATTTTGATGCTGAGTATTCATTATGAAAATAACTTTGAATTGCAGCTGAAGTTGTTTCATGGAATATATTTAATGCCAAGTTGACATCTTGTTTATTGTTACCTGGATATAGAGTCTTTTCCCCTAATTTATATGCTTTCTTAAGTTTGCTGAAAGAGTTTTGTCTTTTTCATGTACTCTATGAAGCAAAGCCCAAGAGATATCCCCTGCAGACACTTTTATATTAAAACCGTAATCAGTGAACTAAAATGGTGGGAAAATGAACTTTTTAGTACTAATCAAATTATTTCTTAAGTTTTTAAGCAAATGAACACTATCATACATTAGATAAACTTTATAATTATTATAAGTGATAAAGAAATTTTCTTCTGGCTTGTCTGACCCATGAATGCTAGACAATTTTGAATACGCTGAGACATTTGTTGGATGGCTGTCTGCAATCAATGCTCGAATGTTAAAACCTGCAGATCTTAATGTATTTAAACTTTCCCCTATTTTATTTTTAATGAAATCTCCAGTGATATTTGTCTCTGGGATGGCTCTAGTTACATAAGGTATTTATTTCTTAAGGCCAACAATCATAAAGACAATTACTCCTTTGTAGAGATTACCCTCTTTATCTTGTCCAGTTAATCTACCACTGTGGTATTCACAAGATTGCTGCAGATACATTTCATCAAAAAGAATAACACAATCATTGCTTATTTTGTCCTCATTTAACAATAACTTTAATGATTTATGAAATCAATTCCACCTGATACTAACTTTTTTTATAGTGACTTTGATGGTAAAGGAAGTTGTTCCAGAAGATGCGAATAAGCCTGATACGATGAATATCTTTGCATTAGTGCAAAACGTAACACTTTTGAAGAATATTGAGGTCGACCTTTAGATTTAAAAAAGATTAGTTTTGAAAGTTCATTAACTAAATAATAGGAGTTTCCTTCAAAAAGATTGTGCATATAAGACACCAAATTATCTAAAATAGATAAACTTGTGAGTTTACAATTGTTGATAGTTCTAAACCAATGAAGAAGTGGAAGTGGACAACTTTTATAATGCAGTTTTACATCCAAATTGTTATCAACACTTATTAATTCAATAAAAGGAGTGGAGTCTACAAAAAACAAACGATAATATAAAATAAAACTTTCATATCTTTGAAAACTAAATCCATTTGGAGAGTTAGATTCAAGAAGCATATCAATGTTTTTTATTTTATCCATTTCTTGAAATGATTGAATTTCATCTGGGATAGTAGAATCTTGTTTAGTTGGTGGTTTACGAAAGTTAGAAACTTTAGGCATTACAGAATATGGAATACGAGTTTCTTCAGAATAAATAGATGGAACAGGTTTTAACTCGTGTTTTAAAGTAACTCGTTTTCCATATTTTAAATACTTTTCTTCAAAATGATCCATGAAAATAACTGAATGTTTGCTTGGTTTCCAATCTTTTCTGTTTACAAATTCAATCCATTTTTTTTCTAAGCTAGTATCTTTGGGAAAACTAAAAACAGCTTTACTTGCAAAAAGAGAACTTGATTCACGTTTTTTAAATTTATAGCCAGTTCGACAATTAACCACAGCGCATTTATTTACCATAGTTCTCACAACTAATTTGGAAACTTGATCAACACGACGTCGTTGGCGAAAAAAACTCTGAAAAACTGGCCTTCTTATTTTCGGCATATTAATGCAACATATGTATAAAGTATAAAGTATATAAAGTAGGCCGTGTATAAAGTAGGCCATGCCTTAACTGATACTCTGGTGACTTACTACTTGTGTTTGTAAACCAAAGGAGCACTAACATTTTGTCCCCTAAAATAATTCAATCTAACCCAAAAGTTCAGAAAAAATCTGTCATCAAAAAGAAAGAAGCAAAATTGATAAGAAAGTAACGTTATCTGTATTGAAGAAAAGATTTAGCTTTGACTTGGAGCTAGATTCAGAATTTAAGGCAACTGTAAATGAACATTTTTATGAAAAGTCGGAAGTCAACTTCGAAGTTTTGGAAGATCCATATTTTGAAAAAATTTAATCTGGGGTTTTCATCTTGGCACATATTCAAGGCAAACGTGCAAACCACTTTTTATCAGGTGAGCTAGAAGCTGGTGATACATTTTTCAAAGTTCAATATTTAAAAAAGGACATAAACTCAGAAAGATTTACTAGAGAGAAAACAAACATTGTATGAGTTGGACAGGTCTTTAAGTTACCGCATTCCTCACAGGAGGTTCGACATGACAACTATCACTTAACATTAACTTTGATTACCTGAATGTGGAATAGAGATCATGGAATGTCAAATCACAGTGAAAGACTTAATATTACTCAACTTTAATGCAGCCATTAAATGTTATTATTTTCTTATTAAACTTTATTGTTTTTTATGTATGTTTTTAATTTTAGTAGTTAATTTTAGAGGTAGTTTGTTTCAAATAAGATTAGTTAGATAAACAACGAATTCATTTTAATTACTTTATTATTACTATTACGTCATTGTTTTATTTTTTTACTCAAAATTAAAAATTTATCAATGTGTCTCAACTCAATTTTTTTAAATGTTGCTGTCCTGTGGCTTCCCTTCCCACTTGCTGTTAAGGTCAATGGGCCCTAATCTATGTCTTCTTCAATGGGCCCTAATCTAAGTCTTCTTAGCAATTTTTTTTAATGCAAATAACTCAGTTTTCCAGTTACAAATATGTTTCCGTTTTAAAAAGTAACATTTAAATTTTGTAAAAACCATTTTCGGTTAATTTTAGTATATTTAAAAAACTTTTTGTAATTTAAGTACAGTTGCATAATCTTAACGAAGCTGTACTATAATGTTACAGTTTCGCAAACATGAAGTAAAAAAATATGAAGTCTAAGTAAAGAATCCTTTGTTTTTTGCGTTTGCTTTAATCACGTGATCTTATATTAAACTATTTTCAGTTTTAACGTTTCTTAGAAATGTTGCTTTTAGCGTTAGCATAAAAAAACTGTTTTAAACTCTTTTTAAAATAAAAAGAAGTATAAAAAATTATTACTTACGTAAAAAAAAGTTATACCTGCTATAAAAATAAGAACAATAAAATAAACTGATCCCATCATTTGCACAAGTTCTCTTTATTTTGGTTTAAAGTTTATCAAATAAAAGATTGAGTAAGAAATTTGTTATCTTACGAGTTCTGGTTACAAGAATAAATATCTTTAATCCCAAGAAATCTTACTGAGTAAATAAACACGTTATGTTTTAGTTACTATTTTCTTAATATACGTTTCTTCTTTCACTTATAAAGAATTGTTGATAAGTCAAAAATAAACATAAGAATCAACAAAATTGACTAAGTTCATGAAAGTATTTACTAATCAAAACGCGGTTTGATATTTACAATAGAAGACAATAAAATTCATAAACTTTATGGTCTTTATAACTTAAACTTCATCTTATGTATGAAAAATGATGTATGAAAATGTCATCGAATTTTATTTTGTAATTTTAACGCGCCTTGTTGATGAGCGTTCTTATAAAGAAAATATAAAAAGACTTAATTTTCGTATTCTATTTTCATGGATCGTATTTTTCTACAAGCATATTAACTTTATAAACATAATCAGGGCTGTCCCGAACGGGAAGTGTAGGGAGTGTTTTCCCCCTCCCTCAATAAAAAAAGCAAATGTCAAATATCGAGAGCCTCTTTTTTTTTGCGTCTCATTGGCAAAAAACTCATACGAAACCCCCATCCCCCCATGAGAGACTTCTACAGGACGGCCCTGAAAAAAGTAATTATTGTTTTGGAATATACACCGGGCCAAATTAAGGCATGAGCTCCTAGCTGATGATGCTTTTCAGCTCGTAGTATTCCTCAGTTTTATTAAGTTCAACAAACATAATCAGGTAAAAATAAAAATAAAAAGCTTAATATTTTGATTTACAAACATTCCAAGTCGACCATCAGAACATGTATAATATCATCTTTTAAGATGGCACTGAAGTTATCTTTTTTTTAATGTTTTGACTAAACTGTTTATTGGATATTACTAATGGCATCTAACTGTTTTGAAGAGTCTTCATTTTCTGAACTGAAGAGAATCACAATTGATCAATAAAAAGTTTTTACTTGCTGTGTATTGAATTGGTTGTGATAAGAGGAAGAAAGTTTAACGACATTGTTTGTGGTATTGCAGAACAAAAATCAAGGAAGGAGCTCTTCTGAACTTTATGGAAGAAATGAAACCTTGCGGTTATTTTTTCATAAACTTGCTAATAGAAACAGCTGATAAATATATTGTCATTAAAGTGAAAAAATTTTATTTTTTAAATATAAAATTATGTCTTGTGAGTACGATTTGCCCGCAACAAGGGCCCAGATCTAAGGATGACATGGGGCTCTTTAGTGTATAAGTCAGTCGCTGATTAAATAAAAGTTCAACTGAACGTTTTTTAGTTTTTTAATTTACAAGTTTCTTCTTGAGAAGTAATAAAGTTAGTCAGGCCCGTCAAAATAAATCGTAAATAATATAAAATAGTATTAATTGATATTGATTTCATTGGCCATAAGTATTTTCTGTTTCTGTTTTTATTGTTAATATTTTTTTTTTTACCAGTATTGTCTATTATCAATTAGGTAAATTAATAAATCTTTGAAAAGTTTGAGCACATGTGATCAAACATTTGAAAGACTTTATAATAGCTTTAACTGCAGTAAGCTAAAAGTAACTACATCATTGCAGTAAGTCAAAAACCCAGAAAACATTTAATTTGATAATAAATAAATCGGAAATGGTTCAATAGTGCAAATCGAAACCTACAATAAAAGTTTCATCGGGTTGATAGTGAAACTGGTAACAATAAAAATTTTTTAGTGCTGATAATAAAAACTCTATTGAGCCAATTGTAAGTCTGATTTAAAGCTAATAAAATTTGAGTCAAATTTTAAACGATAAAAAAAAAATCTAATAACTAATATGACTCCTTTCAGCATCAAGAAAAAAGATTTTTAAGTTTTCTCCTAACTCGGTGCTCACTACTGGTCAAATCGCTTTATGTATATTATTTTCTAGCACAGAATAACAGAATCTTAGGTGATCATTTAAGTCTTGGGCGTTTTTGTGAAATTATTTACCAAAATCAATGAAATATAGTAAAAGCATTTTCTAAGGTTTCTTATATAACAGCGCAGAACAAGAAATCTCACTCATCGCCAAGAAGTTATACTTTTTTGTACAAAATAAATTTAGTAAAGACTCTCCCTCTTCTTTAGTTATAAATATTAATTAAAAAAAAAGCAAATAAACAAGAAAGAGAAAAAAAGGAGAAGAAAAACAACTATTTTATTTATCTTCTTCTTATTATTATTATTATTTTGATTTTTAGTATTTCAGAAAAGTTAATTATTTTTTGAAAAATAAAACAATTACTCACTTGGAAGCCCATTTTAAAACAAAAATACCTATTTCTTTTATTAAGGAGGAATTTTTAAAATGTTTTTACAAAAAACTTTGTTGTTAGTTTCATTTTACGCATTAAAAACTTTTTTGTATTTACGGGATGTCATTTTACGAATGAGCCTTAAAATGATGCTAGTGGGCAATGTTACAATGGCAAAGGTTCCGGTATAAAAAATGGGGTGGCGACAATAATCAAAACACTAAATAGAAAATTTCTATTTAGGCATTATTGCAAACTTGTTTTGATTCTTGCTATATGAGATTTGTTAAACTACATTGTTAGAATCTTCATTGTCATGTCAGAAATCTTTTGAACAATAGAAAAAATTTGTAAACGTGTCAGAAAATCTCCAAAAAATGAAACTAACCTGAAAAATCTCTGTGAAAAAATCGTATTTCTTTTACTTTAAAAGTAAAAGAAATAAAATTTTCTCTTTTTGATTTTCTTATTTTGCAAAATAGTTCAGTTATGTGATACTTATAAAAGTATAGCAAATTTTTTTAGAACTCCCAGCAATAAATTGGCAGAAATCTGAGAGCTTCATGAATATTGTTATATTTTTATCTCTTTAATCTTTTCTTTTTTTTTGTAAAAAGGCCAGCTGTTGGCTGGACCTTTACAGAAAAAAGAGCTCATTTCATTAAAGTTGGTTTTGCAAATTATTTGCCATTTGCAAAGTATTTGCTTTTCTAATTATTTTCCGTAACTTTTTTTTATCATAATTTAGGTAAATCATTGGTGAATTTTTTAACTTTTGCTGTGATACACATGTGACCCAGCCGTTCCTTTATGCCAAGCGTAATTTTTAATTTTATTTTTTTATTTTTTGCTACGAGGAGCAAACGTTTTATAATAAACTATAAAGCGCTAAATATGTATGACATTTTTGAACATATTATGTCAGATAAAGTTTGTTTTTCTGCATGTCAACAGTAAAAAACTTCTGACGTTTCTTTTCAAAAAAAGTTTTTGCAGGCTTTTATAGCCTCAAAAATAATTCATTGTGAATTTTCCATTGCAAACAGAAATTATTGTCAAGTTTGATGTTTTTATTTGGAGCATGGTGACGCCTATAGCGTAATTTTCTTGGATAAAATTTTAAATGTGCTCAAGAATTTTGTCATTTTTTTTTTATGTGAGCTGTTTTCTTATCTTATTAACAGGTGGAGTTATGGCATTTTTAAGGTTACTGGTGAGAGTATAATGCATAAACTTATTGTTAGTTTTTTTTTGAAATCAAAAGTCGTAAGAAAAAAGCTTATATATACCCAATGGCGGAGTTACCCACCGGCCAAGTGACTGATGAATTAATTTAAAAGTATATATATATACCAGGCAAAAAAATATACATTTATGCATTTAACATAGTTATCTGCGTTTTTTTAAATTCTAGTATTGAATCCCAACTTGATTGTGTATGTTAGAAACTAGACCGACTTCAGTGGCTTAGTTAGGAATTGAGCCCTAAGACATAATCATCCACAGGCTTCCTAATACTTAATATAAATTCCAATTTGGTAACTTGTTTTCTACAATAATTTTAGGTTTTGTATAGCGTAACAAGCATAATATGTTATTAAAAGTTAATTTGAACTCACTTGGCATTGTGCTCGATTATCACTGTATGTCAATCAGTAACTTTGTGAGCAGTTTTCAAACATTTTCTGAGTGTGTTTTTGCTTGTTTTGTCACAACAAAATTCATTAGTTTAAAACTGTTTGTAAAGATTTACAGACAACATAAGGTAGACATAGAATAAAATCAAGCCCGAAGCCACATTTTTTCTTACTCTATTGTAAAAAAAAATGTGGCTATTATTATGATGGCCACATTTTTTCTAACAATAATTAATAATATTTTTGACAAAAACCGATAACATTTTCTGACAATGCCGAAACATTTTCTGACAATACCGACAACATTTTCTGACAATAACCGATAATATTTTCTGACAATTACCGATAACATTTCTGACAATAAGCGATAATATTTTCTGACAACACTTTTACAAGGTACTTGTTTTACTGAACGGACTATTTTCATTTCCTAAATAATAGTTTTTTCTTTTCTTGTACTTTGGTACTAAATCATTGTTTCTTCGGTTATGTAATTTAGGCGTAAGCTTTTCCATTTATATCTAAAATAGACAGTGTATCACTCGTTATCTAGGCTAATGTCGCTAGGGTTAGGTAAGTTTGTACAATTTTCTCTAATTTCACTCAGTAAAAATTCGGTTTCTTGGGAAATAATGTTTTCATCATTTTTAGTTTTACTATTCTGCAACGAATTTTGTTGTTGTTATTGTTGTTGTTTAGGTGCCCCAAAAAGACCTAACGGTCTTGTCACAGAGCACCGCGAAAGTGCATCTAACTAGGAAGTTAACGCCTCCTTCCTTATCGTGACGCAAAAACGTGTCCAGAGTTCGTTTTGAACCTGGATCTCCTAATTTTTAAGCAAGCACTCTAACCACTGCACTACTGCCGCTCAAAATGAGCCACCGCCGCATTTTTATTATCTAGGTTATAATTTTTAAAATTATTTCTATCTTGTAAGAAACCCTTTACTTGTTCATAAACGTCATTTTTTAGTACATTAACGTCCAATTTGCAGTTATTCAGAAATTGTTTTGTACAAGCTAAAATCTAGGTTTTTATAACCTGCGCAAACTTGTATTGTACAATAACATTAATTTCAAAGTTAAAACTATTACAATTATCAAACAAAATTATAACAGATGACTCAAAGTTACAAAGGATGGCTCAGACCTAGTGTAACTTTAACTTTAGTTTCTACTGAATGTTTCAATGTTATTTGCCTGCTATCTTGTTCAACGCTCTTTTTGCTTTCAAGAGCAAAGTTCACTAAATCTTTTGAACAATTTGAAAAAGCAGTGAACTTTAAAAGACTCATTTACTTATATATATTACACTTAGCATAAAACCTTATTTTATACTGTTATTTAGGTGCCCCAAGAAGACCTAACGGTCTTGTCACAGAGCACCGCGGATGAGCATTTAACCAGAAAGTTCACGCCTCCTTCCTTACCGTGACGCGAAATTATGTCCAATATGTCACATCAGCCATTTTTTCATATCTGCTAAGCAAAATTTCCCCATTTAAACCCATGTTAAGTAAAAAATGCAGTATATACTGCGGAATTACTGCGCTGTTTTTTTGGATAAACCACGTTAAGTATATATGCAGAGTGTCTAGTGAAAGTTACTGCATTCTTGATTAGAACCTTGGAAATACGGCAGTATTTCCTAGCTTACGGGCACAGGGGCGGATCTAAGGGGTATTTTGCGATGCCCAGGATTCACCCATAATATATTTTATAACTTTCAAAAAAACCTCGTGATAACTTTAAAAAAAGTCAAATAAACTTGTAGTATACAAGTATATATATATATAGGAAATGAATAAAAAAAATATCTACGGCTTTAATGCTTTGAGGAATTTCAGCAAAACAAAACAAAAAATCTCTTATGCTTGAAAAAATGCTTTGACACATATCGTCCCCTGAGTATTATCTTGTTTGTATCTGCAAATGTAATAAATAAAATGTTTTATCTAATATATAAAATAAATACAAAAAAATTTTTATATAAATAAATACAATGTTCTATGTAATATAATATATTACATTATATCAGGTAGAACATTGCATTTATATAGTAAACAGAACTGAGAGAACCGATTTAATCAAACGTTTATATAGTGGTTTTGCTCCCCATTTGTTTCAGGGTTTATTTAACCTGATTTTACGGTAAAGAGTAAAAAAAATTTACAGGAACGTTTGATCAAAAGGGTTTTCTCGGTTCCATTAATGTATAAAAATGAATCATATATTCCGAATAAAGCCTTAATTATTTGAATAAAGACTTCAAACTGAGCTAAACTTATCGGAAATAGTTAAAATACTTAACCTAAGCGTATATAATAATTCTGATTAAACTTAGTTTATTTTCATTTGCAATTATGGACTCATTAGTATCTAATGTCATTAAAGTCATCCATTTGCATAATATTAAAACAAACAAGGCAAAGCTTTGTATTAATCTTAAAGTGTTAAATAAAA
This sequence comes from Hydra vulgaris, assembly GCF_038396675.1. Taxonomy (NCBI): domain Eukaryota; kingdom Metazoa; phylum Cnidaria; class Hydrozoa; order Anthoathecata; family Hydridae; genus Hydra; species Hydra vulgaris. The sequence goes on from NC_088931.1 coordinate 50,430,985, forward strand.
CATTTCCTGTTATAAACAAGAATCTTCTCTCTTTAAGAAGCTTTCACTCCAATGCAAAAAGAAAATAAAGGTTATATTGCTTTGAAGTATGAGTTCAAATACGTTTGTTTCGTTTTAGTTTTTTTACAGCGTATTATTTCTTGTATCTATATCTAAGTATTTATATCTAAGTATATATATATTTATGCACCTATTTATCTGTATATATAATTTATTATAATACAATATATAATAATTATGTATATATATATATATATATATATATACATGGGCGCGGGAAGGATTTTTTGATGTTTCAAATAAGACACTTTCACACATTGTGCAAACTCCAAACTCAATTATATTCATACATATGCCAAATGAGGAGCCCTTGCTAAAATTTGGGATGGTGGAGACCTGGGAACAAAAAAGCCCTAAAGCGTCTGCCCCCTTGCTCAAACGTGAGGGCACTAATGAAGTAAAATTTTCAACTTTACTATCGTAAACTATATTTAAATTTATTTACAGATTTTAAATTTCGTAGAAAAATATTGTAAATTACAAAAGTTATGACCATTTTTCGATCTCCCCAAAATGAGGGGGTGTAAATTTTGTATAGTCATAACTTTTGTAATTTACAATAATTTTCTACGAAATTTAAAATCTGTTGATAAATTTAAATATAGTTTACAAAAGTAAAGTTACAAATTTTACTACATTAGTGCCCTCACGTTTGGACAGGGGGGCAGACGCTTTAGGGCTTTTTTGTTCCCAGGTCTCCGCCATCCCAAATTTTTGCAAGGGCTTCTCATTTGGCATATGTGTGAACATACTTGAGTTTGGAGTTTACACAATGTGTGAAAGTCTCTTATATGAAACATCAAAAAATCCTTCCGGCGCCTATGTATATATATATATATATATATATATTTATATATATATATATATATATATATATATATATATATATATATATATATATATATATATATATATATATATATATAAAACACAGTATATTTTATTAGGTCAATGGAAACTTGAAACTGTCTTTACAGTTCTGCTGCCCTATTGATTAATTCATCAGATGAAACACATAAGATTTTTTGACTCCTAACTTCGCTTGAGTTATTTGAGAAAGCAACGTTTCACTCAGCAATGATTTTGATTCAGGTAAAATCTAATGATTTTGATTCAGGTAAAATCTAAAAAAATTTCTTTACTCGCTAGTGTTTTTATGGCATGCGTTTCATTTGAGTCTTCTGATTACTTGAGAATATAAAGACATAATAATTACTGATCTTATAAAAAAAAGCCTATAATAGTTGTAGAAACAATAAATTTGCTTCTTTTCTTTGTTTAATTGCATTGTCTACAGTATTAAATAAGCAGATTCAGTCTATATATCCTGAATTTGGCTGTTAGAAATATAAAAGTTGTTCTATGTATTTTTTCCACAAGTTAATCATAAAGCAAATAAAGACATTTTGAGCATTTTATGGTGAGAACACCAATTGTTCTTCTATTTCCATAGAACAATAGGGACAAATTTTCTCCCTATTGTTAAAAGAAAAGTATTATGTTTAAAGAAAAATTTCAAAAATGATTTAGAAAAAAAACTATGTTCAGTTATACTAAGTGTCATAATCTCTTGTTACTACTAAGGTTCTCAATTTAAATTCTCAACCTCCTAAAAATTTCTTTACTAAAATCACATGTTCAAATGTTAAGGTTATTCCTAATCCAATCTTGCCTTCTTGTGCTCCTTGTAAATCAGATCAGTCTTCAAGTCTTCCTTTTTATGATATTTCTACTTACTATGAGCGAGAGAGACATTTAAATGCTGGCAAAGATGATTCTTTATTGTTGGATCTAGTTAGAAAAGTATTTATTCCAAACTCATCTTTAGTTTTTCCTGTTTCTGGTGAGAAAAAAAAATATTCGTGGTTAGCTTATTCACAGATTGAAGTTGGAGCCTACTGTCTTCCATGTACACTGTCGTAATATTCAAACTGTACATCTATAATAAATTTTATTCGAAAACCTTTTACAATATGGGGTAATGCAACTCGTGTTTATACAGGTCACAATAATAGTTGTCGACTTCACCAAATGTCTATGGATTGTCTTATTATGTTGCATTCTATATCTAATTCAAAACAAAATCTTATTGAAGTTGACATTGATATTATAAAAAGAAATTTATTTTAAGTAATCGAAATAAACTAATTCCAATCATAAAAACAATTCTTTTTTTCGGTCGGAATGATATTGCTTTTCGAGGTCATCGGGATGACAGTAAATATCATCCAGATAATGGAGAAACATTTAAAGACAATATTGGTATTGGTAATTTTTTAAAACTTTAGAAGTTCTTAAGCAACATACTCGTTCTGCTCCTAAAAATGTAACATATATATCTAAAACTTCTCAAAACCAACTTATCGAATGCCGTTGAAAAGCAATTGAAGAAGTTTTGGTTAACAAAATTAAAAAGTCAGCCTATTTTTCTATATTGTGTGATGAAGCCACTGGTTTTTCTAATGCTGAACAGCTCTTGTAATAAGATATATTGACTGTGAAAACAGTGTTTGTGAAGACTTTCTGCAATTTATTCAATGTAAATCAGATACAACTGGTCATAAACTTGTCCAAAACTTGTTTTTGAGATTGATGATCTTGGTCTTACTATCCAAAAATGTAGAGGTCAAGAACATGATGGTGGAGAAGCAATGTCTGGAAAATTAAGAGGTCTATCAACTAGAATTAAATTTATAAACTCAAAGACACTATTTATTCTCTGTGCGTACTATAAACTTAATTCACTTTTTAATAAATCATGCAATGTTCAGAGTACTGGAAATGTTCTTGATCAAATTAAAGATATATCTTACTTTTTTCACTTATCTCCCAAACGTGCAAGCTGTCTCAATAAGTTTATTATTTCAGGTCAAGCAAAATTGATTGATACACGTAGAATCAGATGGATTCAGAAACTTAAAGGTCTAGATATTTTTTTGACAACTACATTTCAGTTTTTCATTCAATGGAAGAAATGTCATGCAATGAAAGTAAGAACTATAATATTGATACATCTTCCAATGCTTCATGTTTTTTAAATCTCACAACAAATTTTTCCTTTATTCTAAGCTTAGTTTTAACAAAACAATTTATGTCATCTCTGTTGTCCTACAAACTAAAATATTTGATATATCACAACAGTGTAATGAAATTAAGTGTTTAAAAACAAAAAATTTGGATCTGAAAAAAAACGTTGATGTCTATCATACTGGCTGGTATTGCTCTTGATCTAGCTAAGATTCTTGATGTTCCAGAAGTTAAACCAAGATTGTGTGGCAGACAAATATATAGAGATAACTACCCTACAAACACTATTTCAGATTATTATAAAACTGCATTACATATCCTCTTCTAGATCATTTAATTGATGAACTAGAAGGTAGATTTAATGATAGTGAGATGGTTGTTTACAAAGTATTCCTGCAGCTGTTGTAAAAAAAAAATAAAGAAAAAAATTTGTGGAAGTTAGATTTTTCTGAATTTTTGCATTTTTATATAACAGATATGCCTCATCCTAGAATGTGAACAATACCTATAATATATATATATAAAATGTAAATAATACCTATTACTACATGTGAACGCAGGCTAAAAACTTATTCACAAAGCCGCATGGCAGAGTCAAGATTTAATTCTTTAGTTTTGATGCGAATTCATCAAGAAATAGTTTCTGATATTGAAAGGGTTTTAAATATATTTTCTGTTTCAGGGGAACGGCGTTTAGAATTGGTTCTTACCTAATTTATTATAGCGATTAGTTACTTTTTTGATTATTGACTTGACTATATTATGTATATATATATATATATATATATATATATATATATATATATATATATATATATATATATATATATATATTTATATATTGTTTTCAATATATATATATATATATATATATATATATATATATATATATATATATATATATTGTTTTCAATATATATATATATATATATATATATATATATATATATATATATATATTGTTTTCAATATATATATATATATATATATATATATATATATATATATATATATATTGTTTTCAATATATATATATATATATATATATATATATATATATATATATATATATATATATATATATATATATATATATATATATATATATATATATATATTGAAAACAATAAGTACTCTTGTGTGATTAATACACAGGAGGAGGCGTTTATTAAATATCGTAAAATTTTATCACCCAAGCTTAATAAGACTTATAACAAGTAAAAATTAATAAACGAGGGGTGTTTATTAATTTTAATTTATTACCAACAAAAAAGCTCAAAACTAAAAAAAATCAGTATTAACTGGTCATACATCAATATCAGTCGCCGATAAGAATAAAAGAATTCAGTATAATTAGGCTTTAAAAATCTTCAATCTATAAAAAATCTCGTATATCTCGATTTAATGAAAATTAACTTTTGGTTTATTCCTCACCGTAGTATAAGAAGCTTAACTAAAATTCCCACTTCTATTTTTATTCCCCTTCTCCCTATTCACCTCTTTTGTATTAAGCACGCAAGAGTAAAAAACCTCTGACCCACTGTACGTTGGTTGGACAAGGTTTTTACGGACTTTTTACTATATTAGGAGGATAGCAAATAAACCTTTCTTTCTTTTTTTTAACGTGTGAATAAAAATATTTATATACTTGTTTTTTATTTATTTATGTATTTTTATGCATCAAACAAAAAAAGAATACATAAACAAATAAAAAAATAATAATATAAACAATTTGAATTAAACATTAAAAAAAAAAATTAAAAGATTTTTTTAAATTCTTCCAACTTAAAAAATTTCAGTTAGTCAAATTAACGCGACGAACTCACTTTGAGAGCGGGACGTTGCGGCGTTCTACGGTTTGTTATTAATAACTAATCCATTCATTGAGTTGATATTTTTTGTAAGAATCAAGAAAAAGACAGTAATGGTCCGAGACCAAGACCAATACTTTAGGCTTTCAAAACTAAGGCCAAGACTTTAGGCTTCAAGCCCAAGACCAAGACAGTTAAATATGTCTCGAGGCGTCTCGAGACCAAGACTTTGGTCTCGAGACCTGCATCACTGCATACTCCGCATGTAAATTACATGTAGTTCATTTTGATTCTAGTTCATTTGCATTACACGTGCATTACGCATTTGCATTACACATGCATTATATGCATGTAAATTACGAACGGAATATATAGTTTATTACATTACTTGACATGTAATTATTATAATATCTCATGCGGAGTAATGTAGTTACGTAGTAATGTTTAACAAATTAGATATAATTTAATTTGCATAAACGAATTGCTTCAGTTATTCATGTAACTTTTAAACTAAAATATTTTCAGTTATTCCATAACCTTCTAACATTTTAAAAAGGGTTTCTTGATCAATAGTATTAGAAGATTTCGATCAATGAAAACAGCTAAAGCAAATAGAGAATCTTCGAATGAGTCAGAAGTATTTCCTAGCAGTTGAAGAACCACGGGTTCTGTGGAATTGTTATTTTGGAAGCCATATTGGTTGTTGTATAATAAATTGTTTATATAATTAGCTGATTATATATTTTGTTGTCCAAAATTCTTTCAAAACCTTTGGAGAATACAGAAAGAAGTGATATTGGACAATAATTACTGATGTTCGTAATGTCACCGTTTTTAATATTACAACTTTCGCTATTCTTAGATCTTGCGGAAAATTTTTTTGTTCTTTTGTAGCAGAAAAAAAAATTTTTTATGCCACAAAGGGTCCACGGCTTTGTTAAACTAAAATATTTTAAAGTCATTTTCAAACTCTTTTTGTGCATTATCTATATCTAGAATACAAATATGCAATATGCAAAAAAACGTGTTTTTTTGGGTTTTTTGGGGGTTTTTTTGGAGTTTTTTTGGCTTTTACAGATCCTTTTAGTGTTTTTGTTTACTTACTTTTAACTTTTTTTTTTAAATTTTTCCAACTTATCTAAAATGTTTCTATTTAGTTTTGTTTGAGTATTTTAGATCCTATATTAGATTATATTAAAATTTATTATAAAATCTATTTTTATTAAAGCGTGAACAGAGTTCACAAAAAAGTTAAATTAATGATTTTTTTATTGCTAAAATAGTTAACAAACTATTTGTTCTTTTCAAAATTTGAATTCAAAAATTGATAAGAAACAATTTTATTTTAAGTTTTTTTATCTAAAACTCATCTACAGAAGAATCTTGACTAGAAAACTCTGATTCTTGGTCAAGTGACTCAAATTCTTTTTCAGGTGACTCTACATCTGAAACATTTATTAATTTGTGAGATTTATCTGAAATATTTATTGGTTCTTTAGGCAGATATGGTTGTTGTGTTGCACACATATCCATTGCTTCAAGTTTTAAATTTTGCAATACAAACATTAATTTTGCTGCTCTTTCATTTGTTAATCTGTTTCTTTTGTCACTGTGAATATTTGCATAACTGCTAAAATTTCTTTCGCAAGCAGCACTTGTTGCAGGAGGCTAAAGAATTTTTGCTGCTACTTTTGATAATTCAGTAGATGAACATAATTCCTTCCACCAGTTTGGACCAAACGTTAGGTCAATCGCTGTCCATATAAAATTTTTTGAAAAACTCCTCCTTTACATTGGTAATTTGCTAAATCAGCCATCAAAATATCTATTTTGGTATTAGGTGAACTACAGCAATCGAATATATTACTTCACATGCATCAATCTGTTAAAATTTTTTAGATATTGCATTAATGGTTTTACTTAGTTTAATAAAAATAAACAAAAGTTAGAAATAATTTAACCTTTTGTTCCCCATTTAAATGTCTTCCTTGATATTTAGGGTCAAGTAGATTAGAAACCATATGAATTTTTGTTAAGAAATTTTTTTTTTCTTTTAGCAAATTTAGTTCTTTCATTTCTACTTCCTCTTTTTTTGTTAAAGGACTGCTTACTATGTTTTGATTAATATTATTTTCTAAATTATACAAGATTTCACCTACAGACAACAGCGTTGGGCTGTCGGCTTCTGTTATCTTGATTGCATCAGCTATTGGTGCTAGCAGCTTTAAAAATCCTTGAACCTTATCCAAAAAAATATCTGATAACAAGCTTTTTTTTGTTGTAGAATTCAATACACATCGTTCAGTGATGGCCAAAGATTTTAAAGATTATTTATTTTCTGTATACTCTCAAGCCACGCCATCGTGGAACCCCATCTATCAATAAACAGATTTTATTCACATATCCTAGTTTAATAATATAAAATTAGAAATAAAATAGATTACTATATAAAACTATGTTTTAATTAATTGTATAAAAATAACAATACCTGGTCTTTACCAGTAGTCTTAATGAAATGTTTGAATCAACTGTTGATTTTTAAATTTCTTTAAATTTTGTACCTATTATGTGTGAGTTTTTTTATTTCCTTTACAATATCTGTTGCTTGTGACATTAACACACAAAGAGTAGGTATTTTTATAAAATCATTAAAAAGCGAAATGAGACCATGCTGTTCAGTTATATAATTAGAAAAAGTTTTAAACGTGAAGAACTAAGTTACGAGTTGGGAGAGACTTAAAAACAATTTCATTAAAAAATGTATTCATTATTTATTCTTAAAAATAAATATATATTAATGTAAATTTTACCTGACGCAGTGATTTCCATAAAAAGGCAATTATGAAGGAAACGTCAACACAAAGTTGATAACTACTTAATTTCTGCGAAATAGTTCTGTAAATAGTTTTCAAGTTATAATTTTTAAATTATTTGCATAAATTAGTATTTTTGTTTAAATTTATTAAACTAATACTCACCTAATATTACTCCATCCATCACGCATAAGTCCTACAGAATCTGCTATTGCAATTTATTCTTTAACATTGCTTGATATTCTATTGAATTCCTTATCCAAAAGTGTGTTTGACACTTCATACCTTGATGGGAACTGATAAGCTGGGCGTAAGTTATTTAAAAAGGTTTTTCAATATTTATTATCAACTAAACTCATGGGTGACCCACTTGCGTAAATAGCTCTAGATAGATGTGCATCAATTGATTCCTATGACATTATTAATCTTAGATAAACAATTAAAAACAAATATACTATACAAAAAAAAAATGTTGATACCTTTTCACATTGTTTCATGCTATCAAACATTGAACAGGATTTACCACATTTAGAAACTGGTTCTGAATGTTTTAAAGGGTCTGAAATGAGGTTTTTAAATTTGCATGTTGCTTTTCTTTGTGTTGTTTCTGTTATGATTTTTTTTGACATGACTGTGTGATCATTTAAAAAATTTTATTTGACTTCAACTGGACATTTTCTACAATTCTTAATATGCATTGCCATTCGTGTTCCACTTTTCGACATAACATAATTACAAAAAGAACATTGAACTCTTTCCATTTTGCTCACCTGGCTTGCTGGCTTAAATAAAATGCTCACAGATGTTTTCTTTCTAACCCCAGTGTGGCCACAGACTACTCTATTATTATTACTCATTACTATGTTCTAATCGAACAACTAAATGATGTGACTATTTTGATTAGAAATCTGCTCAATTAATGCTTACTTATAATGGCTATATTCTAAAATAGTTTCATAATTCAGTTATATTATTAAAAAAACTAATGATAATAATTGAATTACTAAAAATTTACTTTACTACAAATTAAGATAAACTGGTACATTAAGATTTTCAAAACAACAATATATCATCATTAATAATCTTATGTTTTAAAACAGTTACCATAAAGGTATATAATTAAAAAATAAAAATACTACAATACAATTATGCAATATTATTTATAACATTATTGAAAATACTATTTCCACTTTCTGAAATTAAATGTTGACTAACTTAATTTATTTTCAATTGCAGAAATAAGATAAAAAAACAAAAAGCATAAAATAAGATAGCAAAATTTAAAAAAAAATTAAAACTATACAAAACTTATAAATTTTGCATTGCAGTGTTATTTTATTTATAAATTAAAAAACATCATTTATAAATTAAAAAAGTTCTCATTCATTCTACAAATTACAAAAATTAGTTTTCATTCATTCTGTTGAAAAATTTGTTTTTAATGTTAAGGAAAATTTGTTTTGAACTCAAAAAACATATCAACATAAAAAAAAAGAAGATAAAGTCTCTTTTACTTATGATGTCTTTGTATTTTATAAGAAAAATGTTTCTTAAAATAATTTTTTCAGTTTTATTTAAGCTTATTATAAGTAAGTCATTAAAGAACAATTATTAAACTTATTTGATGAACATTTGAAGAATTGTAAAACAAGACAGATAAATGGTATGTTAAATAGGAGAATGACAAAGTCTTTTAATAAAAATCACCTAAAAACACACTTTTGAGGTGATATTTATTTAAATTTTAAAGTAGTTAGTTAAAAAGATACAAAAAAAAATTGTGGGGATCTGCTACTTTAAAAACTTCAAAATCGACTCACATCTCTATATATGAAAAAATATATTTTTGCGCATTATCTATACCTGAATTTAATGCTTAGTTTTCCTTATAAAATGCGTATGATGCATTCAATGCTTGTTTTTTTTTATTCGCAGCAGTGGCGCATTGGTTAGTAAACGACATTCTAAGGCGTGAACTTTCTAGTTAAATGCTAGACGATGTTTCGTCTGACTTTTTTTTCCCGTGAACTTTGGGAAGTCAGACGAGAAAACTTTGGTTTTTGCGCTAATGCAATTTATCATCTACCGGAACAAATATGTTCCTGCGGCTTTGCTCTGATCTTTATGAAATATCGTAATGTTTCGGGGTGTTTTATTTTAAAAATGCGCTAAAATTTATTTTTTTTATTAATTATCAGTGCTATTCAGAAGAATTTTGACAAGCGAAAAAAATAACTTAGAGTATGCTTTTAAATAGTTTGTGAGTTATTTTGTATTAAATCTTTGAAGGATTACCAAAAATAATCTTTAATAGCTCTCAGCAATTGCGTTGATTGTTTCGTTTACCAACCAACAGGCAATGAAAAATCAATTGTGTTTCAATGTCAACCCTTTTTTACCTTCACTTTAAATTTGTTAAGAGAAAGACAAACACCTGATATTATTTGATATGAATATGTATTAAGATGTGCAATAATAAAGTTTTAGTTATTTCTCCGCTTTTGAGTTGAATGAAAGATCAAGAAAACAAATTAATTAAAATCAAATCAAATCAAATTTATTCTGAATAAAAGATCTTACATCAAGGATATTTACAAATAGTAATGATACTAATCTCAAGTAAACACCTATCAAATTTAATTATAATAAATAGTGATAATAAAAGGAAAAGTAAAGTTAGATAAAAGGTGATAATTGTAAGAAAAGGAAGAAATAATAGTAACTGTAAAAGTTATATAACGATGTTAACCAAAAAAATAATACGAACAACAATAATATAAATAATAACTATAAATAAAAATAATTTCAGTAATAATAACAGGTTAATAATAATTTTAGTAATAATATAAAAATAATATTAGTAATAACTGATATTATAATAATATAAAGTAAATGCAAATTAAATTGATATTAATATAATAATAATAATAATAAAATATGAATGATAGTAGTAATTATTAGGAATATATTTATATAATGATATAAAACAATAATAATAAGGAACAACACTAGTATTTATCAAAATTTAACAATAAGAGTAATAATAATAATAATAAAAGTCATTACAAAAAGTGTATAACATATATAAATATATATATGTATACGCACACATTTATATATGTTTGTATGTGATACATGTATAAATACATACACACATATACATAAACACATACACATATACACACATACACTCACACATTTATATATATATATATATATATATATATATATATATATATATATATATATATATATGTATATATATATATATATATGTATATATATATATATATATATATATGTATATATATATATATATATATATATATATATATATATATATATATATATATATATACATACATACACATACATACACATGCATATATATATATATGTGTGTGTGTATGTATACATACACACACATACATGCATACACACATATACATATATACACACACACATACACACACAAAAAATACACACACATATACACACACACACACACACACACACACACATATATATATATATATACATACACACATACATACACACATACATATACATATGTATACATATACATATATACACATATACATACATACATATACTCACACATACACATATGCATATACACACACACATACACATATACATATAAACACACATATACATACAACATACATACCCATATACACATACATAAATACATACACATACACACATATATATATACATACATATATACACATACACACACACTCACATACATATATACAAATAGACCCATACCTACATACATATGTACACACACATATAGACGCACATATACATACATACACATATACATACACATATAGAATAATGTTATAATAATATTTATATCATATATAATAATACAAAAGCAATAATAATAATGACCCACAATAATTCCAACATTTTACAAGCAGTATCTCTCCAAAAAAAAAGCATGAAGACGGGTTTTAAATTGTGTAATAGAGTTTAGTGATTTAAGGTGAAGAGGTAATTTATTCCAAGATTTTGCGCATTGGTTTGTGATTGATTTATGACCGTACTTAACTGAAGAATGATTTGGGATAGATAATTTAAGGTTACATATACACACTTAGTAAAAAGGGAATCAAAGTAGCTTCTATAAAGCATAATCAACAAAGAAAAAATATTGAAGATGATCAAACAGAGGTAATAATTATCATTATTATACATTATTTTAGTTACCAAATAAAGTTTTTCATTTCTCTAGAGAAGGTCTAGTTTTTGCTTGGTAATTACCCTGAGAAATTGTACATTTTTTTCTGAATTATTGTTCATAATTTTTGGAATTTTGATTTCATTTTTCTGTAGAAAATATGTAAAATATTTTTTAGTGAATGAAAATAATTAATCATTTATTGAGAAATTTTTAATGCTAAATGCATTTGGATTGAAATTGCATTGAAGATTAGAAATGCATTATTATATTTCATTAATTCTAAATGTGTTAAGCATTTATTATGAAATATTATATTATTCTGATATTGAATTTAGATATATGATATTGAATTGAATTTGATATTGATTTGAACACATGCTTTTAATTGAACACATGCTTCAAGTAAATTTTTTTTTTGAATTATGGAGTGTTTTTTATTGTTTAAAAGTATACTGTTTTTTTTTAGATAAAATACAATGATACAAATGTAATATTTTGTTCACCTGAAGCCATTCTAACAACTTATAGATCAATTGTCAATGACTCTGCCTTTAATCAGAAACGTGTTGTAGTTGCAATTGATGAAACTCATTGTGCGAAAAAGTGATAAGTGATTTTGTTATATAGATAAATTTTCTACGTAATGTAAACATTGATATTTACAACCTTAATGTCAGAACTTCTTGTAATACATTAAATTAAAATTAAAAAAATTTTACTCATTAAAAGAAAAGATAAATATATTACCTATAGCATTATATGAGTAATATCTTGTGATTTACATGATTTTATTTATACCTTACTTGTCTGTGATTGTTATAGATGTTCAAGTACACAATCAGATGCATTTCGGTCTCATTATAATAGACTCTCGAATTGCTATCACTTGTCCCTAAAAGAATTCCAGTATTGGCATCAACAGCAACTGCAACTAAAAGTACTGCTGACTTTATGATAGATAATCTTTGTATGCATAATTTGGTTATTATATCATCTACACTAGAAAGAAGAAATATTAAATACAGCCTAATACAAATTGACTCTAAAGATCCAGAGAAATTTTTCTACCCAGTTGTTCAACATATTCTTTTGAATACTTATTCAGCTAAAAGAACTTTAGTCTTTTCTACAACTAGATTAATGTGAGATCAATTTATTGGTATTTTCACAAAGAACTAGGAGAAAAATATAAAATCTATCTTGATAGACCATATGGTCAATTTCATTCCAAAACAGATGATGATTTTAATGATGAAAAATATAATAATACAAAGATCAAGCTTCAATTTGTTTGTTCAAAAATATTTCTTGATCAAGCTTCATTTGTTTGTTCGAAAATATTCTACAATCTGTTTCTTCTGCTTTTGGTATAGATATCAATATTCTTTGTGAGTTTTCTTTAAGAATTTCACAACCTCTTGATATGGCATTTATATTTTTTTGTATTTTTGCTAATATTCTTTTTACATTTGTATAGCATGTTTTACAAATACAATGATAGTTATTTGAATAAGTTAGCTTTTCATTTATGATTTTTTCTATATTTAGGTCAGCCTCCGTTATTTTTCCCTTATTATCCCATAGATTAATTTTCATAGATCTATGAAAATTAATCTATGGATCATCATCTAATCATCATCATAGGATGAATACTTTTGCGTGATATCATGAAGATATAAAATCCACACGTTTAATGAAGGAGGTAAGAAAACCTCAGAAGGTTGTGACTTTTTTTTTGATTGAAAATTAAACAACTTATCATCCATTTAATAAAAATTGGATGCCATATTGCAATAAAAGAGTTCACCGAAACTTATGAGTATATATATAAAAAGCAAAACAAAATGTTTGAATTGAATAAATTAAATTTGAAGTTAATCCGACTTAATTTGGCCACTACTTATGAGTAAGAAAAAAAAATGAATTTATTATTATTTTTATAAATCTGCAATCAGAAAAAACTTTAATAATGTGTCTTTTTTAGTTTGAAAGTTAAAAACGTATCTTGAATTTGATAAAATTGTTGATTATTTTTCGAAAATAGTTGATAGTTGGTTTTTAAAAAGTTTATTACCCCCGTCCTTAAACCTGCTAAGCGTAAATATTTTTCGCCATTATTAATTTTTTTAAATAACCAAAGTTTTCTCGTCTGACTTCCCGAAGTTCACGGGAAAAAAAGTCAGACGAATTATCGTCTAGTTAAATGCTCTTCCGCGGTGTTCTGTGATAAGACCGTAAGGCACCTTAATAACCACAAAAGACTTCTTTTTTTTTTGAGGCTTTCAATAAGTTTGTCATAATTCTATTAAAATAACTTTTGTTTTAATTTGCTTTAGATTTAAATTAATTTTTTTTTTTTTTCATTTTAAAAGACTTTCCCAAACCCTTTGTAATTTATCGCGTTTTAATACTTTTAGCTTTAAAATTTCTATTGACTACATTAAAATTAAAGTTGTTTAAAGAAGAAAGTTGTAGACTAAGTTTACGTCATCAAAAGTGATAAATATTCCAATGATAATTAGAGATTATTGCACTTTTTTTTATGAAAATGGTGTTAGCATCCAAAAATGCACTTTTTTTAAGACTTTTTTTTCATAAGATATCAATTTTTTATTTATATTTATAGAGATAAAAAAAAAGTTAAATGGTCATATATCTCATTTTTTACTGCCTTTTTCAAAGATTTTTTAACATAAATATAAACGCCGTCCCTGCGCCTACTTATTTTTTGTACTTATGAAATTAAAGTAAAACCCAGCAGTTTGAAATTAATATATGAGTTTACGTCATCCAAATTGCACCAAGTTTTTATTACGCAAATTATATTAAAAAGATCTTGCAATATTTGCTTCGATAAAATTACTGAAATTTTTTTAATATTTGTTTAAACTACGTATTTTATGAGCAGTATTTTTATGCGAATCACGTTAACTTTATTTTCATCAAGTAATCCTTAAATTTCACAGGTATAAAAATATTTCCTTTTACAAGTTCCAACTTCGTTATAATAATTTTGATCAGGATTCATCATGAAGTAAAAATCATTAACTTGAAAAAAGTTGATTTAAAAATATTTGGTATGACTTAAATCCATTTTTGTTGTTAAAAAATCTGTAAAATTAAAGAACTTTTTTTTATAAAGTAATGATGATTAGTTGTAAATTAATTTAGAATACTCTTTTACTCTCAATTCTTTTGCGTTTTCTTCTTGACCCATCATACAGGGTAGAACGGGACTATTTAAATTAAGCATAAGCGTAAGTTAGGAAATTAAATTATGTCAAAAACTACGCATCACATGACAAAACATCAGATCGATGAAATTTACAGAATTAAAATGTTAACATAATGCGCACCAAAAGATTGCTGGAAAGCAATGAAATAAGATACACGGGTACTTTTTCGATTTTTGACCAAAAAAATAAAAATAAAAAAAATAATGTAACCAGGAAATCCATCAACAAATGATGTTGACTTTATATTACTATTAATCTATGGAGACGCTAAAGAACTGCATAGCTCCATTGTTAGACACGCTGGTTTATTGAAATGAATGGTGGCGTACAGTCAAAGCATGAATTAAAGAAAGAAAAAAAAAGATTTATTGCCCTTGATCACCAGAATTGAATCCAATCGAATCAATTTGAGCTTGGATGGATAAAGAATTAGCTAATGTCCGAATAAAGTCCATAAATAACCAAAAGCAATAAATAGATACCTTCAAATACTAGTTTTAATGTTTATTTTTGTTATGCCAGTTTTAATATATCGCAATATTCAATATTCAATATTATGTTTTTAGTGTATCATCAAAGATTCAAGATTTGTTTAGCAAATATTTTCCTCGCAAATAAGTAAAAAATAAGTTCAATGTCTTCTTTAGTATATATAGGTCACTTTAAATAAAAAGTCACTCTTTTGAACGCAGGCACAAAAATTCAATTGACGTGGTTTTTGAAATTTGGCATCCTAGCTATTATCCTTCGACAGATTAAAGCTTTTATACTTTGATCTGCTGTCTTTAATACACTTGCACGAATGAATAGTTAAGAACAAATATTCAAATTATACGAGTGGCGCGGTATTTTTTCTAGATTTTAACAACGGCAAAATAAAAATTCGTCAAAGTAAGCTGTTTCGACATCTTGTTAAACAAATATTTCAATAACGCAAAGCCTATTTATCATTATTTAAATAAAAAATCTGCAATAATTATTTTATTTAATTTTTTTAATTCGATATATTTATTATTGTATACAAGTAGGGCCAGCGCGAGTACGTGTCAAGTGGAGGGGGAAAGCGGCCTTAGGGTTTTTTGCTGACTAAAAAAATAGTTCCTCAGTTTGCCTACTAAATAGTCCAAGTCTCATTTTGCCAAATGAATTTTAAGAAAGGTTCCATTTTTCCGACTGAAAATACGAAATAGCCCCAACTTGCCGACTGATGATATAAAAGTTCATTGATTGGGGGATGGGGAGGGGATGTCACACACGCACACACAAAAAAAGTTGAAGTATTGTGAGAGTAATAATGTTTTGATGAACAGTTAAAAATGTTTTGATGAAGAAACAAAAATCTACAAAACTATAAAAGATTATATTGCTTCTATTTAAAATTTCTAAAAAAAACTCGAGGGTTTTTATACGGGTATCTGAAAGGAGTTTATTCAAACGTTTCATCGATCAATCATTTTTACAAAGAATGATATTGAATATTATTGATCTTGCGATTTTAATTATCATCTCTCCACAAAAATGTCAGTGTATATTTAAAACCAACTTTGATTGAACATAAAATATACATAATGCTAAAATATAAGAAATATATAGCATAAAAACTTTGTTTTACGTTTTCATGTATATTGTGGAAAACCTTTCCGAGCATAAAAAAAATCTACTTATCTTCTGCAAATTTTTGGCGCTTTTCTAAAATATTTTTTTTTATCAACTTTATCAGGATCAAAAAGATAATTATGGAATGGCATTTAAAGCATTGCTAATCAAATAAACACGTAAATTAGAATAACTACTCGAATATGACCGATGAAACAACTTTTTGTATTTAAGTAGTTATCAATAACATCGGTGTTGAACTTTTTTTTAAATTTGCTGATTAAACCATTTGTATTAAAATGACAAATATTTAATACGAAACGTTGTTTTGTATTAAATATTTGTTATTAGACTACAGAAACTATTGCAAACGTAATCAAATGACGCAATTAAGTAAACCAGTTTAAATTACTCAAAATTTGTTTCGTTTTTTATTTAGTTATGGTGAGTCTTTTTAATATATGATGACTTTTCAATTTTATTTAATAAACTTTTTTATTTTTTTATTTTAAAATAGTTCTAAATCATACAAAATATTTAGTATCTTATTACGTCATATGTATCAAATAAAACAAAATATTTATAGGGATTTTTAGATTCTGTTGAATTTCGTAACTAAAATAATTTTGTACATTTTAGGACTGCTGGATGTTCTTTTCGCTTCTGTGCTGCTGTCACCTTTTGTCGATAGCTGTTATAATTATTCTTGTAGTTTTCAATCTCTTGCTATTGCTCAAACAAAAGGAGAAATTAAAAAACACTGAAAATAACTACAAAACATTAAACAAGTTGTTAAAGAACGGTAGTATCTCAAAGATAGCCGAAAGTGAAATTTCTTCTAAAGTTGAAAGTCAAGGACATGTCTTTCGTATTGTAGAAAGAATAAGCGAACTAGAAGATATTATTACAAAACAAAGAATAAAGAATAACCGTCGTAAAAGTCTGTGTCATACAAAACGACAAAGTGTTTGCGAAGATAGTTTAGTTTTTCGTAGAAAATCACGAATTAACTCACCTAGTGAAAGTGAAGATCAGTTTTGATTACAGTTAGATATTGAAAAAATGAAAGACAAAAAAAGTTGAAGATTTATTTTGTATTAATGTCAAATATGGTGGAAATTCTTTATAAAAAAACTTTTAACAAAGAAAAAAACGAAAAAACTAATACATTTATAAACCTTTAAAAATTAAAATAAAAAAGGAAGAATATGTATGTTTATATAAAATGTAAGGTGAATTTTATTTAAAAATAAAATATATATAAGATTTATCAATATTTACCCAACCTGACTTGTCAAATATTAGCCTCTATCGTTTACTACAGTGATACTGTTTCCCATTCCTCGTTTACTACAGTGATACTGCTTCCCAATCCTCGTTATTTTTAAGATTAATTATTAAGATCAATTTCTCTTTTATTGTAAGTTTAGTTATAACAAAACAATTGATGGATTTTTTAATAAATTTTACATGATCATGAGTTTTAAATTTTTTAATCTAGTTTAAAATGAATTACGTATTTTTTTTTTTGTCCCACATTATGGGTGGTAGCACTAATTTATTAGGTTTTTTATTGGTCTCCTCTTATAACTTGTATTTTATGTTAAAAAGTTTCATTTGACGTATGCTCATTTGACGTATGTTCATTGAAAAGTTTTACAAATAACGCAAAGATAAGAAAACTTCTGCACTAACTTGTATTTAACAAATCTGGTTATGATGAAGCTGATCCTAGAATCTATTTATATCTTCAAATCTGCTTATGATGAAGCTGATTCTAAGATTTGGCAGATTTAGAACTTGACTGGGAATTTTATACAAACTTAGACTTTTAATATACTTTTCTAAGAGACGTTTAGACCAAATCATTGGATAAAAATAGTCTATTAATCAAATTTAGGTTTGTATTGTTTCTTGTAGTCTGCAACAATAATTCCAAAATCTTTTATAGTCTTTACGTTCGTGTCTTCAGGGCCTTTTTTTGAAATTATTTCAAAGAGTGGTAGGTAACATCTTTTATTTATGGCATGACCATGAATCATGTGGACGAATTGCGGCATATATAAAAAAATGCGGTAGTATAATACCTGCGGGGTAAGTCATAACTAGTCCCTAAAAATTGTGAAAATTGTAGATATATATTTCTTGAAAAAATATTTTTGGGTATATTTAACAATCGGCATATTAAAACTGTGATTTAAAATACAATAAGACTTTAATTTAATATTTTATTGTTCACTTGAGTTAAGTTTTTCCG
>NC_088931.1:50455000-50495000 GCF_038396675.1 Hydra vulgaris
TTTTTTTCTTTCTTAGCTTTACATTTGATTTCAGAAAATATTACAAAAATCCAAAGAATCTAATTTAAATGCGGATAAAGAGAGAAATAGCTTAAAACAGATAAAAGTATTATATTGATAATATTTTAATTTCATTTCATGAAAATTAAAGTGTAAACCTATACTTTTGAATGATACGTTCTGAAACATTCGCCAATACATAACGGAGGTCTATTTTCACAAACAGCACATTCATATCAAGTTTCTTTATGTTTTATTTTAGAGCACACTCGATATGGTTTTGTTGGGAATTTTTTCTTTTCATATGGTGGTATTGAAGACAAGTAGTGGAATCTATTATTGGTGATTCGAGGCACAATTTTATTCAAACGTTCACCAAATAAATCCGTAACAATTAATTCTCTAAACTTAAGCAAGGAAATTGTTTTATCTTGTCCATATTTGCTGTTTAGACAGTAAGCATTAAACAAAAAAATATCAAAGAAATGAAGTGCTACTTTTTATACCATCTAATTGTCTTTCTTAGGCAATAACAATAAAAAGCGGAACAAATGGTATCATAACATGATACCATTTGTTCCGCCCTATCTACTCCTGACATACATTGATTGTAATCTTTAATAATGTTGGGTTTCATTTTCTTCTCTCCTCTTCTGTTTGTCACTTAAATCATTTACAACGAATGCAAGTTGCTAATCATTAGCACGTCTCTTTTGTCTTTCCATTTAGCAACCACTACACCCTCTCTGCTTCTGCTTATAACGTCTTCCTGTTTCAGTTTTGCTTTTGTAATCTCTTTTGGATTTGACTTTTGGTCAGTTCTTAAAGTACCACAAATCTATGTTTTTTGATTTATCATGTGCTTTGTTAACTCAAAGGAATTGTAAAAGTTATTGGTGCACAGGTAATAACCTTTTCCCAGAAATTTTTCCATTAAGTCTAAAACAATAGCTCCCGTTTGACCCAACAAATGTTTACCGAGAGTTGTATCGCCAGAGTAGATTTTTTCTTTTAGTACAATACCAACTGATTCGCAAAGCTCATAGAACTTTATACCATACTTTTGTCTTTTATTTTTCACATACTGCCTGAATACAAGACGTCCCTTTCATAGCATCATTGGCTCATCGATTGATAAATATTTTTATTAGGACAGTAGATGTTATCCATTATTTAAGTGATCAAGAAGTCCAATAATTTTACACAAGCGTCCATTACCTAAATCTTCATTGTTAATAAAATGCCGAAACCGTAACATTATTTGGAATTTATCTCGTGGCATTATTCTAGAAAATAAGGGAACTCTATAGAGACTATTCTTAGACCAATAGTGTTCTAAAGATGGCGTTTTGACACACCCCGTATAAAGAAGAATTCCAAGAAACTGCCCCATATCTTCTGAATTTATTGATTTTTATTCTTTAAAACATGAGCTTCTTCTGAGGGGACGCTGCTTATTTATTTCTTGCGTTGCGTAGCGATTAGTTTCAATTACCATAGTATTTATAAGCTCTTCTGTAACAAAAAGTCTAAAGAAATCTAATGGTTTCTTGCTCTCCATGTATCTTCAAACCAGGATCGGCAGTAAATTGAATTTGTTTTACAATAATCGGCTCATCTTTCCATTGGTTTGAATTTCTAGAAGGATTTGTTTTAGAAGATCTACCTATTGAGCTTTGTTTTGATTTTGTCAATAAGCAAGACCACTCATTGTTCTAGCTCTTTTCGGTGGCATTAAAAAAATCTTCTGCAGTGACTGCTAGATGAACGTCTGTAAATTGATTGCCATCACTTTCATCTTCAGTGTTATTATCTTCAGTACCTGATTCTGATACAGTCAAGCTTGAAGACGTAGTAGTATAAGCGAAAAATGAAATCGAATCTTCAATATCATCGTCTTCACTATCCTCACAATCTTCCATAATCATATGTGCTGATCCAATTGTGGAATATCTGTGTTGAGCTAATATGAGATAGATAAATTTATAAACTGTCTATTTATAAAAAATAAATTACTTATCTATAAAACACATTAATTAGTATACTGTGTAAAAAAATTCTTAGTGCACACTAAAATGTTTTTTAATATATTAAAAAACATTTTGTAAACGTTGTGTAAATCAAATTTTTTTCACATTTTTAATAACAGGCAGTATAATGTAGTTATCAAATATATTTTAGCTTCTAATCTAAAAAACACAGCAATTTAGAATTGAGAAAACAAAATATAAATTCCCTTTTTTACTCATGATAACTCCCAATGTGCATGTGCAAAAAAATTGAAACACTATTTATAATAATATTGCATCAAATAAGCTACATTACTATACCTTTTCAAGATGTAATTGAGAACTTGAAAGTTGTAATTAAGAAAAGTAAGATGCAATTGAGGAATACAACATGTAATTTAGAAGTCACAATATGTAATTAAGAAACACAAAATGTAATTAAAAAATTTTAAAATGTAATTGAGAAAACCAACATGTAAATAAGAAATCGCAATATGTTATTGGAAAAACAAAAGTTCTAATTAAGAAATCGTAATATGGAAATGAGAATACATTTTTTGTAATTGCAAATTCACAATGTAAGCTTAAAGGTCATTATAAAAAATCTTCTTGTGCATGCATTTTAATTAGTTAATAATATCAAACTTAGCATTTGTATGCACCAGCAATACAGTAGTACAGTAATGGAATTGAAAGGTAATTGTGTTATTTGTCAATACACTATAAACAGAAAGTCTGTTATTAAATTGAATCCGTGCATTTATTTCACTAAATTTGTTTACATCCACTTTTGGAACAACCAGAGCCCCCTTGTCCAATTTGTAGACATGAAATACATACAACCGAATAAGTTGAAAGTAAACATTATGTTTTATCTTCATCGAATGAGTTATTGAATGTGCTGAGCGAAATGACGACCTAATCGTCATTTTGCGACTCTGGCGCAAACTTTAGGTGTCAAATATAAGACAGTATACAATTGGCTCCTTAGCGGAAATTTAAATTTTCTTGGAAGATATGGAGTTACCGCTAACCACAAATCCCTTTTTCATCACTTTTTTATTTTATTGATAATATATTATTATTTATTGAAAACCACCTTGGCCAAATTAGGATCAAACCAAATATTACAAGGTAAACTAAAGCAACAAAATTAAAAATACAAATAACTTTTTTCTGATAATCTATATTATAAACATTTCTCAATTACAACTTTTATCTTCTCAATTACATCTTACGATTTCTTATTTAGAACTTTCATATTTTAAATTACATCTTACGTTTCTCAATTACAACTTTCATCTTTTAAATTACATCTAACGTTTCTTAATTACAACTTTCAAGTTCTCAATTACATCTTGATAAGATGTAGTCACCGCAATGAGTTATACTCATTACGGTGTTACGAGTAAACTCGTACTTCGGCACTGGAGAAAAAAAAATTCTTCTCCATTGCCAAAGTACGAGTATACTCGTAGTGCTTATTTTTTCTCAATTATATTCAGAATAAAAAATATTATAGAACTATTTTAAATTAAAAAAATTTTATTTATTGAAATGTTGATATCTAGCCTTGTCAATGAGAATGAAACCGTGGAAAACAGCCTCGCCAAAAATTAATCATTGCAGACATTATGGCTCGGCAAAGAAACAAAGCATAGTTTAAAATAGCTAGGCAGCGAACGTGTTAACTACTGTAAATTTTCACACATTTGTGGAATTTGCTGACACTTTTATAAAAAGAATTCTTTAGATCTAAAAAATCGGAATTAATTTCTAAATGTTGGCACAAAAATAAGTTTCTCCTAAAAAACTATAAAAATAAATGAGCTCAAATAATATTTACATTAAATCCCCCTTTTTAAAAAACATTTTTTAAAAAAAGGATAAGTAATCATTTCTAGAAATGATTACTTATCCTTTTTTAAAAAAATGTTTTTTAAAAAGGGAGAATTTAATGTAAATATTATTTGAGCTCATTTATTTTTATAGTTTTTTAGGAGAAACTTATTTTTGTGCCAACATTTAGAAATTAATTCCGATTTTTTGTTTAATAAGCATTCTCGGTTTACATGCGTAATTATTTCAAATTCTTCTTGTAGGCATAGTATGCTTTTTTTAAAAATATTGTTATATGCAGGCGCTGTTTTAAGGATGGACCAATTCAGTATAAAATCATCAATATTTTTACCTTTTAATTACCATATATATTTTGACAGCATGGTGTCTTTTGAATACTTTTTACTTTTAAAAGATTGCTTATGATTGGCAAAACGTTTTTTCCACTCACCCTCTGTTATGCCAATATTTTGTTTAATAGGTACATTCTTAGAGAAAACAACACATTTATATACCACATTTTTTGATAAACTTCCGCTCATTTGACAATTGTTTTTTTGTTCACGATTACGATTTTCTGTAGTTTTTTCATTTAGGATTTCTTTTTTGTCTAACAAAGTATTATTGCAACCTTTTATAATTTTTTCTATACTTTTTGTGCAACTGTAGCTAACTTTAATTGCATTTCGATAAAAAAATTTATGTAATTTATTAGAGGTCGGAAAATGCTTATCGACTAATTTTAAAAACACTTTTCCTATGTTAGTGGAAACATTTTTGCTATATGGGGGGTTGAACCATAGAACATTTCGCTTATTTGTATTCTTTTTTTCAGGGTCAAATTTTAGTTCAAAATTTTCAAAACCACTTGTTTAAGGGTATCTTCAAATATTCGTTTAGAGAAATTGAATACATTTTCATTAGAGGAGTTTTGGTTTAGCCTGTTATTAATTGAAATCGGGATTTGTTTTAGATGATTTGAGTTAATATTAATATACAATAATTCATCGTTTGGTTTTTTGAAAGACTTATATGAATTTTCAGAGAGGTTTGTGAACATCAAGAAAGTTCACAATTTTTAAATTTATGTTTATTTCGATTTGAAAGCCAATATTTTTAAAAATTTTTATATCTTTTTTAATTTTATCGATCTGTGGACCAGAATTTTTACGCATAACTATTAAACCATCGTTGCGATAAAGACCTAAATCTATTATATTGATTATTTTACTTAATAAATCTAAAACATATAGTCCATCAAATTCGCAAATTTCTACTCCGTCATAACTACCTATTGTTACATCAAAGCAGTCATGTATGTTTTTATTTTTCCAATATGAAAAGAATTATAATAGGTCACAATAATGCTTTGTTAAGCAAAAAAGGAATCCTATATGAACAAAAAAGAAATCCTAAATTTCGACCTCTAATAAATTGCATAAATTTTTTTTATCGAAATACAATTAAAGTTAGCTACAGTTGCACAAAAAGTATAGAAAAAGTTATAAAAGGTTGCAATAATGCTTTGTTAGACAAAAAAGAAATCCTAAATGAAAAAACTACAGAAAATTGTAATTGTGAACAAAAAAACAATTGTCAAATGAGCGGAAGTTTATCAAAAAATGTGGTATATAAATGTGTTGTTTCCTCTAAGAATGTACCTAATAAACAAGATATTGGCATAACAGAGGGTGAGTGGAAAAAACGTTTTGCCAATCATAAGCAATCTTTTAAAAGTAAAAAGTATTCAAAAGACACCATGCTGTCAAAATATATATGGTAATTAAAAGGTAAAAATATTGATGATTTTATACTGAATTGGTCCATCCTTAAAACAGCGCCTGCATATAACAATATTTTTAAAAAAAGCATACTATGCCTACAAGAAGAATTTGAAATAATTACGCATGTAAACCGAGAATGCTTATTAAACAAAAAATCGGAATTAATTTCTAAATGTTGGCACAAAAATAAGTTTCTCCTAAAAAACTATAAAAATAAATGAGCTCAAATAATATTTACATTAAATTCTCCCTTTTTAAAAAACATTTTTTTAAAAAAGGATAAGTAATCATTTCTAAAGAATTCTTTTTATAAAAGTGTCAGCAAATTCCACAAATGTGTGAAAATTTACTGTAGTTAAGACATTTACGACATCCTGTAATTTAATTTTTGGTATAAATTGAAGTTTTATTTCTGATGAGTCTTTATTGATGAAACACAGTGTAAAATGAAAAAAATTTTTGTAAAGTGATTTTCTATTAATTTATAATTGCTCTGTTTTTTTAAGAACATTGAGCATTCTATTTTGAAGAATACATTTTAAAGTTGTTTAAATTATATATATATATATATATATATATATATATTATATATAAAGCATAAAACAACAGCTGCATACTAACTTAATTTTTTTTTTTTGTAATATTTCGATTTTATTTAATTATATATATATATATATATATATATATATATATATATATATATATATATATATATATATATATATATATATATATATATATATATATATATATATATATATATAATTAAAGTATTTTGTTTGTTAATAATTTTAAATCTTGTGACCGAATTTCACAATAAATAAGTTGAACCTTTTTTTGTGTGTGCGTGTAATTTATCTTGCCGTTAAAAATTGTTTACATTGCATAAACATATATCAAAACTAATGGCTGGAGCACGAAGAAAGCACATTTTGCCTTATCGCCGAGCCCCATAAAAAAAAATACTGCATAACCGCAAAATACAAACATATATGAAGACAAAAGTCAGAAATAAAAACAGAAAATAACTAAGAGAATAAAGAAATTCAAAATAACAAAAAAATTATGTGTTAAAATCCTTACAATCGCTAAATTGTTTAAGAAACACATAAACAAATATTTTTGAATAAGAAAATAATAATAATAAAATTTCATAATTAACATAATCACTAAATGAATTTTTTACATTATCTCTTAAATTTCACTGATATAAATGATTAAAGTCGGATAAATTGTGATCCCTGAACAGTAGTAATTGCTTTGATTCATTCCTAAATTGCTCTAATGTAGTTTTGTTTTTGTTGACAATATTTAGGAATTTTTTCCACAGATGAGGTCCGCGGTATTTAAATGAATAGAAAGTTAATTTTAAATTATACTTGAGAAGAACAAAGTTATTATCTGAAAACTTTATTGAATAATTTTGATTAATTTTATTAAAATAAGTTTGAAAGATTTTTGGAGACTATCCCATTTTTGTTTTAAACATAAACAATAAAATTTGGTGTAAATTTAGTTTAACGCATTTAAAGCACCGAAAAAGTGCACGTAAAAGTGAGTCGCAAGGAGCATTTCTATAGGCTCTAAATACTACTCTGCACGCATGCTTTTGTTTTTTCTAGATTATTTTTTTTTAGTTTTGTATGACTAGTACTAGCCTACAAAATATTACCGTAAGATAAATAACTGTGCATAAAGACAAAATATAATTTGTTGAGAGATGTTACATTTAGAAAATGTTTAGCCTTGAACATCATTGCGATATTTTTTGAGGGTGTTGTTTCAATACTATTTATATGTGAATACCACAGTTAATTTTATCCAGTTTTACTCCTAAAAAGTTTACATATGTTTCCCTTTTAATAAAAACATTATTAATTATAAGATTTGGTAATTTAAGAGAAATGTTTTCTGATTTATTTACTTTATGGAAAATTATATACTTTGCTTTATCCACATTTAGTGAAAATTTGTTAATTAGGAACCATTCATTAACTTTATATAACTGTTCATTAACTATTTTAAAAAGTGCTTTAGTATCTCTGTGAAAACAAAAATGATTGGAATCATCAGCAAACAAAATTAGGTCTAAAAGATTTGTTACTTAGTATAAGTCGTTTACGGACAATGGAAACAAGAGTGGTCCAAAAATACTGCCCTGAGGAACCCCGCAAATTATGGAATATGGAATTGTTTTATTTAAACGATAGTATAAAAATTGCTTTCGGTTTGTTAGAAGTGCTTTTCGGTTTGCCGTGTCAAAAGCTTTTGATAGATTACCAAAAACTCCTTATATATAACAGTCATTATCAAAGGCATTAGGTATTTGATTGAAAAGTTCAACTATTGCATGTTCAGTGGAATTTTTTTTAAAACTAAATGGCTTACAATACAACATGTCGTTCTCAGTTAGATGATAATATAGCCTATTATACATCATTCTCTCTAGCAATTTTGAAAAACAAGGTAGTATAGATATTAGGGTGGATCATACTTTTAAAATTTTGGATATGGGAGCGTGCGCAATATTTTTTTTATGTATTAGGATATTAGAAGAGACGTGAATAATTTATTTTTTTCTTAAAACGTTTATCTAGTGGAGACGCAGGGCGTTTGAAAAATGTAAGTTTTACTAAAAACTCATCAAAATGGCAACTTTCTGTCTTTTTTTAAAAAGCTTATGGAAATGCAATCATCAAAAAAAAAAAAAAAATTAGACATAAAATTAAAACATAAACTATGGTGATGTTTACTTAAGGCCATACAAACACGGTAGACGTATGTAACGTAAATATCACGTCAATAATAACATTAAAAGGTTTTATAATGACATATTTGAAAATGGAGTAATTCCTTTGATTAACAAACCTACAAGAATTGCTCAACTAACTTCCTCTTTAATTGATAATATTTTAACCACGGATATTTTTAACGAATCTTTTAAAAAAGGGATAATTAAAAAATGACATATCTGACCACTTTCCTATTTTCTTTTCTATAAATGCACTCTTACGAAAATCGGTTTTTCAAAAAACCAAATTTGGTTTTACGGCTTGTCCCAATTTACAAACCAAATTTGAATATCTAGAAAACCAATTTATTCTGGTTTTACAGAATACCAAACTATTTTGGTTTTCTGAAAAACCAATTTGAATATCCAGATAATCAGACTAAGTTGGTTTTCTGGATAACCAAAGTTGGTTCGTTTATTGGGAATAGCCGTAAAACCAAAAATTGGTTTTTCGGCATTAACGATAAAGTAATATTTTATGGCAAAATGCTTAACATGAAACGCAATTTTTAATGCATTTATGATTATTTTACAAAACTTAACTTTATGAGTTATGTTTTGCAGAACAGAAATATCACAGGTCAACAAAAGAGTTTTTTTTCTGGTTCCGAGCAAACAATTTGTTTTTTGGATTGCATTTCACATTCTGATTTTAAATATGCAACTCATTTTTTACCATCACGTCAAGTTGTAAAGATATTTGGGTTCAAATCTTTAGTATTTGGGGTAAAGTCCCTAATATTGTCGAAAAAAAAGTTGTTCAAAAGTATGTCAACCTGGGTCTCAAAAGAAGCGTATTTTCATAGAGATTTTAAAGATGTTATTCGTTTGTAATAATTTTTTGTTTTATAGCTAAAAAACATTTTGTTAAAATTTTTTTAAGAGTCTTGAGCATTTCTTCAAATAATTTTTTTGCCTAAAAATTTTAAGAAAAAATTTTTATGTTTTCTAAAATATCTTTACAACTTGACGTGATGGTAAAAAATGAGTTGCATATTTGAAATCAAAATGTGAAATGCAATCCAAAAAACAAATTGTTGGCTCGGAACCAGAAAAAAAAAATTTTTTGTTGACTTAAGTATTCGGCCAGAGATTTCAATTTAATACAAAAACTAAAGTTTAATAAATTATTACCATATTTATAAATATTTTTGATACGTATTTATATACATTATGTAAATAAATGGTGTTATATATAAATCGTATTCTATATAGAAATATTTATATGCTATGGAACATATTAATATACAACTATATCATGTGAAAAAGAAAAAAATTCTCTATAAAAACAACTAAAAGTTTGGAAGCCAGTTCAAAAAATGAACTTGATTTAAAAAAAAGTTTTGAAACAAATTAATAACATTAGTATATTATTGAGTTTTATAATTTATATTACAAATTCATACAACTAGCAATGTTTTAAATGTTGCCACGAAGTTTACTACTTCGTTCCAAAACGTAATGCTCTACAAAAGACAAGGTTTTTTGGAGTTTCTTTGGATATGCGATATCAAAAAAAATATAATATGAACAAATGACAAGACTCAAGCCACAACTTAAATCAGGAACAGAATTGCTTACTGTCACCCCGTCTACACTACAAGACTTATTCGTGTTAGATTTATAGCATCTCCCTCAATTTTCAGAGCTGGGGTAGGATAGATTGGATCCTAATAAAGAGAAGCATAATATTAACAAATATTGAAAATTGCATTAGTTAACCTTATTTAATAATAATAATAATAATAATAATAATTAAATATATATATATATATATATATATATATATATATATATATATATATATATATATATATATATATATATATATATATATATATATATATATATATATATATATATATATATATATATATATATATATATATACAGTGGTGTACACTGGATTTTTAGATGTTTGAGTTTTGACACTTACAGGCATTATGCAAACACCAAACTTTTGTATGTTTATGCATATTTCAAAAAAGAATGTTTTGCAAAGAATTGGGGTGATTGGAGCTTGGGAAAAAAAACCCTAATTTTTGGGCCCACACAGCCCTTAATGTGGGAGCAACGGGTTAGTAAAATATTTTCGTTACTATTTTTATCTAAATTCATATTCATCAACAAATTTCAAGTTTCATGCAATAATCTCTTAGTGTTTAGTTTTTATGACCCTGCAATGTTTACAGCCCCCTCAAATTGAGGGGGTTACAACTTTATATGGTCATAGTTTTTGAAAAATAAGAGATTATTGCATGAAATTTGAAATTTGTTGATGAATATAAATTTAGATAAAAATAGTAAAGAAAATATTTTATAAACTTGTTGCTCCCACATTAAGGGCCAGGTGGGCCCAAAAATAAGGTTTTTTTTGTTCCAAGCTCCAATCACCCCAATTCTTTGCAAAACATTTTATATTTGATATAAACATAAACATACAAAAAGTTTGGAGTTTGCACAATACCTGTATGTGTCAAAACTCAAACATCTAAAAATCCAGTGTACACCACTGATATATATATATATATATATATATGCAAATAATTAGAATAAAATATATATGTTAAAAATATTAAAATGTAATAAAATAAAAAAGTTGACTTTAATTGTTTGAATTTTTAGATAATAAAAAGTGAACTGAATTTTTTCTATCAATTTTTATTCAAATAAATGAATATTAAAATGATTTAGATGATAATGATATACAATCATTTAAATGAATATACTGATCAACAAAACTTACTAGCGTCATAGTGAATAAGATTGTTTCTTCGCCACAAAAAATGCTTGGAAGAATTAATGCATCAAGGTTTTTCATTGTTGCTAAAAATAGGATAATAAAATACAAAATTCAAGTAACAATTAAATAATTTTAATGTTAAATTAACAAATATTACCATTACCAATCTCGTCCAGTACCTCATTGCACAATGTCTTCCATCTAGCAAACAAGGTTTTTTTAAATCTATCAACTCTTTTATTCCCTCCTTCATTCTACCCAATAATAACAAGTAATAATTATCGATATCTTTATTTGTAATAGCTCTTGCTGCTGTAAAAAGCTAAAAATAAAACAAAGAAAATGATATCACAAAGCCGCTAAATAAAGAAAAAAAATATTTAATCCCACCCTAACATTGCAGGGACAATTCTAGAAAAATTTGGGAAGCGATACCCCAGAGCAGCATGAATAAAAACACAGACTAATAAAAAATTGAATTAATACAGAAATATTAATCTTCCCACGCCAATAAAGAAAAAAAAAATCCAACTAATAGTCTTATTTAGTTTTATTATAATTTTAATTTTCTTTTTATTTTATATATAATCTTTGTTTATTTAAAGGATATTTCTTTATAAAAGTAATATAACAAATGAAATTTCAGGACTTGCGTTAAATGGGATAATTATTGCTCATATCATGAACGTTGCAGTTTTAAGACAACATTAACAGAGCAATATAGATATAAAATAAATAATAAACCACTTACAACTTTTTCATGGTAAAGAGCTGGGAATTTATTTAGGACATCCAAAGTTCTTTCATATTGGAATGCATATTTTAATGCCTCAATTGACAAGGCAATCTGGTGAGTCAAAAATACTTTATAAGGTCACAGTTTTGACACTCATGATGAGACATTCATTTCGACACATTTGACAATCTGGTGAGTCAAAAATTCTTTATCAGGTCACACTTTGACACTCACAGATCACAATTTTGACACAGGTTTGACTCTCATCGACCATGCTTTTTATAACATCTTGAGTTATACCATCATCCACATTCTATAATATAACAATTAAAATAAGGTGAGTAATTTTTTCATATAAACATGTATTATATATGCAGCGAAATCGTGTTTACCTTATCACTTGAATGATGGCAGTTACGTTTTGCTGAGTACAGATTAGTAGACTCATTCAGCAAATCAGAGTTACACTTACGACCAGAATTAATTCTAGAGTACTTAAACTGTGCAACTTGCTCATCATTTAGAAAAGGGCGTCTAGCTCATTTAAATTTTGCCTTCAACAAATGCACAAGAAGTTCCTGACAATAGAATAAAAGAAAAACTTCTTAAGCTATATAATTTTGTAACATCATTGATATTATTAGTTTTAATTATACAGTTAAATACTCACAGAGCCATTGCAATGATGAGGTTTTAGAGAAGGATACCTTAGGAAAAGCTCATTTGCTATTTTGTAGAAGTTACTTGTACTTGGAAATCTATAAAGCATTCACTTTGGTGAAAAGTAATAAAATATTTTATTTCAATTTTTATTATTATTGAAGAGATAGTTATATGTTAAGAAATATAAAATAGAAACATTTTGTCCACTTTAATACTGATGATAAATAATGCCTACTTTCAAAATTTGAAAGTTATACTATTTTAACTTATAATTTAAACAGTAATCAAAATACTTACAACCCATACTGTTGCTTCATGATATTAAAAAGAAAATCCATAATGTACTCCTTTAGTTTAGATCTTTTTGATAGACTAAAGTTAATTTCTATTCTTTCCACAGCAGCAAGGAGAAGAGGGGGCAATGTCAGTTTATCTGACGGAGTACTTAAGACCTTAGTGCTAAAAGTCACACAAAAAAAGTTAAAAAAAGTCACACAAAATAAGTCACACAAGAAAAGTTGAAGGAAAATATATTTCAATCAATATTGTTATATGTTCTCTTTTTTTTTATTGAAAATTGATAAAAATTTAATTAAATTATAATCCATTAGTTATTTAAATATTATATTTACTGATTTTTATTTATTGATTTTGTTCATAGATTTAAATTTTAAAAACAAAAAGACTATCCAAAAAAACGATTACAATGTTTTCTTTTAACTTTTTTTTTGTGACTTAAGTACTTTTAGCACTAAAATCTTCAATCATGCACATACTTTTTATGTTATAGAGCCCTAATAGTGTAAAAGTATGTGTGCGCACACAAAATCTTGGCTAAATATATTGTATCAATTTAATTATTTTTTCGTTTAATAATATAACACTCTATAAGATAACATTTAAGGGAAAATAAACAAAGTTATAAATGTTTACAAATAAACAAAACATAACTTACTAAGGTTCATAAATGGTGCCTCATTAATGTCACAAACAGGTGACATTGTAAAACTTACATTACAAGAGTTTAATGTAGGTGATGAAGATCATAAACATATAACGTTCTTTGATGCTAATTCTTTCTTAAAAACGATATACCGGTTTTTACATCCATTTTAAACTAACATTCATTTAAAACATCGTGCCAATCAATCAAAACAATCGTGATTTTTACATTTAAAACATTAAACGCATGCGTAATCTCAACATTCAAACAAAAAAAAAAAGGTTTTATTTTAATATATATTTTTATTTTTTTTATTCATATTTTGAAAATTATTTAAATTTTTTTTTTTACTTAAAATAAAATATTTATTTTCCAATTACTGTCGAGGTATGTCATCTGACCTAAGACACGCTTCAAAAAAGCTTTCGCAGTGTGTGTAATAATAGTTCGATAAGTTAACATTAGGAATAGATAAGCATGCCTCGCGCATTCTTGTAATTAGTTCATTTCTTCCATCTGGGGCCGTATTTCTTCGCACGTTATTTTTAAGATAAAAAAATTTCTTCACACGGATTCAAGAATGGTAAATATGGTGGCAAATATTTTATTTGAATGTTCTGAGCCCTTATCTCAACATTATGATGTATCCATCCAATCCATTATGATGTATCCTGACATTATCCATCGCCTGGGTGAATTCTTCCTCTGTCCCCAAAACTCGTACAACTTCATCAATATATTCTTGAAGCAAAACTGTGTTGACTGATGCACTGACAGCTTTGCAGTAAATAATATTTAAACCATTGACGGCTAATATCATCGAAACGTTTTTGGTTTGGTGTTACTCCTCTTCTTGCCCATGAATGACTGCAAAATATGTGTAAATTAAATGGGTTTTCATCAATAAAAACAATATTTCGATAGCGATGAATAGGCGAGACTGAGGTATAGCACCTAACATATTCAATTCGAAGATTTTTTACATCATTGTCGTTTCTTCTTTCATAAATTAGTCGAGTAATTTTATATGTGTATCCAAGATTGGTCACCCATCTCCAGACAGTTTTAATCGATACATTTACACTTAAAGCATGTTTAATTTCAATTATAGTTGTCGTTGTGTTATCGTTTATAAGCTCTTCAATTCTTCTTTTAATCTATTCATTATAATTAAGGTGACGAGCGCCACCTCTAGAACCAGGACGTGTTTAATTCGTTCTATCGTATCTTCTTAAAATTGATTGTTTTGTGTTTCGATTAACTCCTGTTAACGATGAAGCTTCAGATTGAGTTTTTCCTTGATCAACGACTAGATTTACAACAAGATCTCGCACATTTTGGGAAACGGAATTTCGCGGCATGATGATTCAGATTGAGTTTTTGGCGGCAATGAAGTTTCAGATTG
This sequence comes from Hydra vulgaris, assembly GCF_038396675.1. Classification (NCBI taxonomy): domain Eukaryota; kingdom Metazoa; phylum Cnidaria; class Hydrozoa; order Anthoathecata; family Hydridae; genus Hydra; species Hydra vulgaris. The sequence continues at coordinate 50,469,914 of NC_088931.1, forward strand.
AACTTTTCTTTGATCAACGACCAATCTCAAAACAAATTTTCGCGTATTTTGGCAAACAGAATTCCGTTGCATGTTTTAATGAAAATCTAATATCCACATGTGCTAAATATTTTAATAGGAAATCATGGTTATTTTATTTATCATCATGCATGCTTTAATTAAACTGATGTTCAATTAATTAATTAAATTTTCATGGTTGTTTTGCCAATACAGTATGTGTATAAAAAATATGTAAAAAAATATGGTTTTGCATCCATTTAAAACAAACATAACATCCATTTAAATTTAAAATAAATTCCATGAAATTAAAATAAATTAATATAATATTAATAAAAAATACATTTAAATAAATAAATATATAAATAAAACCTGTTGAGAATTGCGCATGAGAATGTTGAGATTGCGCATGCGTTAAATGTTTTAATTGAAAATCACGATTGTTTTAATTGATTGGCACAATGTTTTAAATGAATGTCATGGTTATTTTAAATGGATGTCATGTTTGTTTTAAATGGATGTAAAAACCGGTAACATACATTATAACCAGAAATATATATTTCTGGTTATAATGTTACTAAAATGTTACAAAAAATATCATGCTTGATTTGTTCTGCTGCTCTAACAAACACATTTTCGCGTCATATAGTCTATATGACGCGATCTATATTATAGATCGCTCATTAATATTAAAAAAGAGGACGATTAGTTTCTCCCTCATTTGATGTTTTCAGTACTGTAAGTGTATTTGAAAAAGTTTTTAAAGTATTTTATGTTGTTATGATGCTAATAACTTAAAAATTACTTCTTCCAATAAGATTTAGGTTATGTTGATATATATTGTTAATCAAACTTTAATATCATTAGCTCCATTTAAGTCCTTAAATGAGCACGATATTGAAACCTTAAAATATATTTGAAGATTTTCACTCTACCTAACTCATTAAAAAAATATGTAGTACTTGTTTTAATATCAGACTTGCTCGGTATGCACAGGTGTACACTGAAAGTTTAAAAGTCCACACTTAGCCTAAAACAACAAACATATAAACTAGGTACGTGGACTGATTTTTTTAGATTGAGCATATCCTAGAATGTTATATATCATTAGAAAGCCCTTCAGTACAGTACTTTAAAGATGAAAAAATTATTAAAAACGAACAATTTAAAAAAAAGTTATGACGTTTTTAGTAGCAAATTTTCGATATATGGATTTATTGAAGAAACTGGTTCCAAAAAATTTTTTTTTTCCACTAAAATTGTTATAACTTTGTCAAATCTTATCCAAATGCCTATACCTTGGTATCAAAAGATAGATGTAAGAGTAGGCTATAAGTTCACATAACTCTATAGATAAAAGGGGTGTTTAGAGGGCCAGAGGGGGTACCGGAAAACCATCATAACTTTAAAAAAATACAAGTTTTTCACACGAAAGAGTGTTTTTCTGATAAAATATGTTATCTTTATACATAAAAAGTTAATCTGATTTGCTTCCATTCCATTCCCAAATATTAGTGGTCTATTTTAGATTAAAGGGTGGATGTCTTTGTTACGTTTAAACACCCTCGTAGTGAAATGTTACATTTTGATAAATATTTTAACCTAAAAAACATTGATTATATTTTGTGTTAAAAAGTTTAAATTACATTTTCTTATTTTACATCATATATAAGTGGTGTATAAATTGACATTAGAGGTGGGACATGTGCCACGCCCAACGGCCGCGCCCAACGAACCCCCCCTCCCCTCCCAGTCTTATCCAACTTAAAAAAAAAATTTGTAAGATATTCGAAAAAAGGTTTTAAATTGAGTTTATTGAAAAAGAGAAAAAAGTATTCGAAATTATTTTACTAGAGGAGGGGCGTGTGCCACGCCCAATGACCCCCCCCCTTCTTATTCAAACTTGAAAAAAATGTCAATGAAAATTAAAAAAAAAATTTTTAATTGTGTTTATTTGAAAAGGGAGAAATAACTTTACAAATCTCACCACATTACACTAAACAAAGAAATAATATATAATAATTTATTAGAAATTAATAACATTATAAATAATGTAAAAAAATAAACTATTATTTCAACATCAATAATGCAAATATAATTTTTAGGAACTGTAAACATAAGGTAAACTAATTTAAAATCAAATAACTATTAACAAAGTCAACAGTTTAAACAAACTAAAACAAGAATAGTAAATAAGTATGCAAAATACTCTTCACATTTATTGACATTTGAAATATTCTATATTCTAAAATCATTAACATATACAAACTGATACAAACTTACCAGTGATAGGCTGTGTAGATTCAACTAAAAATAACAAAAAAATTGTACACAAAATAATTTGAAATTGTCAACAGTAAGTTACAAATTTAACAATCGTCAAAGCTGTTCTGCTTTAAAATGTAATATAAAACAATTTAATATAAAACAATTTAATATAAAACAATTTTATATAAAATTTAATATAAAACAATTAATTGTGAAAGTGATAGACTGAATAAATAATATGAACAACGTATTAATCAATGATAGCTTAAAAAATGTTAATGAGAGTAAAAACTCCACTGCACTTTGAGGGATAACACAATACTAATGCATTAAATAATGTATATAAATAGAAACATAAATTCAATAATCATTCAGAAACATTTCTAAATCATAAATTTACAAGCAGAAGGTTGTGCACATGGAACTAAACATTTTATAAAAATTTGTAATTGATAAGAAAGGTGTGTACATGTTTGCAAATAATAGTTTTTAAACTTACTAGTCATAGTAGTCGCTGAAGATGTAACTAATGATTTCAAAGTTGTAATTAAAAATAAATACTGTAACTGCCAAGATATGCATAAACATATTAAAAAGTAAAAATTTGTAAACATACCACTTATAGTAGATGTAGAAAGAACTGAGGTTAAAAAATACTTAAAAAAAATTTATATTTCAGTTGTCGAAAATATATACACATATTAAAAAGTAATAATTGGTAAACTTACGATTCGTTGAAGACAAAGATGTAATTAAAATTCAAAATTTGTAATAAAAAATAAATATTGCAAATAATGACTTTGAAATTAGTAATCTTTAAAATCTATTCACAGATTAAAAAGTTTTAGCAAATTCTATAATCATTAACATATACAAACTGATACAAACTTACCAGCGATATGCTGTGTAGATTCGATTAAAAGTAACAAAAATAGTTGTACACAAAATAATTTGAAATTATTAACAGTAAGTTACAAATGTAACAATTGTCAAAGCTGTTCTGCTTAAGGTGCAACAACTATACTAATGAAATGAAAATAAGCAATGAAAATATAACTATTAAAATATAAAGATAATATATTTATAAGCAACAAGATAACATTAGGAATAGTTATAAATTTATGTAAACAATAAACACAGATAAAGATACTATACAATAAGTAAAAAACTTTAACTTAAGTTTTTTAAGTGTTTCTATATAAAAAAGATATTATAAATGTTTACTATTTATGTTTACATTATGTTTACATTATATTACATGTTACATATAATTATACATTATATTACATAATCACTTACTATTTATGTTTACATTATTTTACTATTTTACTATACTACTATATGGTTTACTATTTATGTTTACATTATGTTTACATTATATTACATGTTACATATAATTATACATTATATTACATAAATCAAGAATACATTATATTACATGTTACATATAAATGTTTACTATTTATGTTTACATTATGTTTACATTATATTACAAATGTTTACATTAACTCATTGTATACTATTTTCTCTTTGTGATTATGTTAATGTTTTTTTAATGAATAAACCCAAAATTTATGTAATTTATACTAATGAAATCTCAAAAAATCAACAAAAAGCCAGGTAGGACCTACTAAAAAAGAAATAAATATTAGACATGCTTATATAATGATTTAAACAATAACCCAAAGATAAAGAAGTATATAATCCAAAAATAATAAAAGACAATAATAATGATATCTTTTGTTATATTTTAAAAACACGAAGAAGTTTTTTGTTAAGATTAAACTAATGAAGTATGAAATATTTTTATTAATATGTGATATCTTAATAAAATTGTCAACTGGTACTAACTATTAACAATCAATTCAATAGTTTAATAGGCTATTATAAACCACATATAAATAAGTATATTACATACTTCATTAATTTAATCTTAACAAAAAACTTCTTAGTGTTTTTAAAATATTAAATGTTAGTGTTTTAAAATATTAAAACTGTTGCAATTGAATACCAACAGTTTTAATCTGAAACATTAATCTTTTTTTTATATGTTACATAAAGAACTTTTTACATTAATCATTATATTTTGGATTTGAAAATAGTTATTAATACTATTATCATGAATAAAAAAAATTGAACTTACTATCTGTTAGTGCATCTAAAACAGTTTTATTAAGCTTGTTCATATTAAATTAAATCTAATAATATAAATTAAAATAATTTAAAATAAGATTTTTATTTGAATCGCCCCCTTATCCGGATTTCGGTCCCACCCGGATTTCGCTTAGCAAAAAATAAACAAACAGAAAAACTGAAATTTGGTACCTAAAGTCCAACACTAATTAGACTAATTGCTTATAATTATTTTTCGTTGAAATTTGGCATGTTTATAGAAAATGCATGAAGCAAACTATTTTAATAATAAAAAAAGCGGACTCTACATTTCTTCGACCACAAATCCAAGTGACAACATCAACCAAATTTTCATGCAAAATTCTCAGCAAAATACTCCATAAAAAAGTATGGTAGCGATACACAATATTTATATAAAAATTAAGCCAAACCTTTCTTCTTTACAAAAGTCGTCAAGGTTTATATATGTTTCTAAAAAGAACCACATCAAAAAACCGTTTGCCTAAGGCTACCTGAAAAAAGTGGTATACTTGGTATAACACTAATTAAACTAATTGCTTATCATTATTTTTCGTTGAAATTTGGCATGTGCATAGAAAATGCATGAAGCAAACTATTTTAATAATAAAATAGGCGGACTCTACATTTCTTCGACCACAAATTTATGAGAGAACATCAACCTAATATTCAGGAGCAAAATATCCCATTAAAAAGTTAGTAACCATGCATAAAAGTATTTAAAAGATCAAGATTAGCTTTTCTTCTTTCCAAAAAGTATCTATGTGTATATGTGTTTCTAAAAAGAAACTCCACAAAACTACGTCTGTCTCACGCTGTCTAAAAAAGAGTTAAAAAAACGAGAACCAAAATTTTAGCATAAAAATCGGTTCCGTAAATCGCGATTTCCACGTACCTAATATAAACTCATTTTGTTTAAAGGTTTGTAAAAATGTGTAGTAAATTTTGAAACATATGAGAAACATGTACACTTTTTAAATATTTTTGTACGTGACTGTTTCTATGATTGTAACAAGCTCATTTTTAATTTTTTCTTTAAATATTTGTACCTTTATAAACTTTTTGGCAAGTTTCTAACTATTTTAATAACACTCTATTTTTGATTTATATTCTTTAAAACTTTAAATTCTTTCTTATTGTGAATATAAACGTTCAATAAAGTTGAAATTTATTAACATATATATATATATATATATATATATATATATATATATATATATATATATATATATATATATATATATATATATATATATATATATATATATATATATATATATATATATATATATATATATATATATATATATGTATGTATGTATGTATGTATGTATGAATTTAGGTGATGACATACATCACACATTAGTTTATCAAGAGCCCAATGGCCTCCTAAAATTGAATGGAGTCTTTGACTTTTCCCTGACTCCTTCTTATTCTAGACACCTTAGTAACGTGGCTGCAAAGCATTTTCATCATAAGATCATGATTTGTTTATGGTCAGGAAAACTTCATTGTGTAGTGCTCTCTGTTGTTTTAGTCTGAAACATTAATAATAGGGCGTATAAAATGACTATTTTTCTCAATTAAATTACTGTTTTTCCATTTTATGGGCATTATTTAAATGAACAAAACACATTTGACACATTTATAATACTATTTTCTAGATGAAAACGGCATTTAAAAAAAGTTATTTAGACAGCATTAAAACTAAAAGTACTTGATGATGTAGCTTTCTCGCTTTCAACACAACGAGAAATTAAAAAATTTCTTTTCTCGTAAACAAGCTGATTTTAAATCTTTACTAAATTAAACTTTACTAAATTAAACATGAAATTTTTACATAAATAAAAACTTTTTGCAAACATAAACACAAATAATAACTATTCTCTTCAGTGACGGATCCAGCATTTTTTGGTGTTTTAGGTAGCTAACTTCTAGACATATAGCAAACTCCAAACATGTGTATGTTTAAACATATGTCAAATAATGATGCTTTGCAAAATATTGCGATGATTGGAGGCTGGGAACAAATAAATCCCAATATTTCGTTACCCCTCTCCACCACCATCCATCCTGAACGTGATATTCATTGATAAATTTTAAGTTTCATAGTATTATCTCTCAGTATTCATAAATTATGACGGTATAAAGTTTAAACCCCCCTCAATTTGAGGGGTTTACAAATTCTATATGGTCATAATTTTTGAACACTAAAAGATAATACTATGAAACTTAAAATTTATCGATAAATATAAGTCTAGTTGAGAATAGTACAAAAGTTTTTTTTATCAATTTATTGCCCTCACATTTGGGGTGAGGAAGGAATGAAATTATGGGGTTTATTTGCTTAAAATGTTCCATAACTTTTCACAATAACATTAAAAGTGCTATTTAAAAAAGATTTTAACAAGATTTAAGCAATAAAAACTGTTCTTTATGCGTCTTCTGTTTTTAAACCAAAATCTACGATTGGGTATGATTTATAATAAAAAGCCTAGCTCCTACTGCGCTCAGCTGAGCTTAGAAAATTTGGTTGTAAATTTTTTTTTTTTTATATATGAGAGTGTAAAAAATTATGGAAAAATTATCAGTTTTAGTGTGATGGGGGTCTCTATATAATAGTTACAAAAAGAAATTACTCCAATACAAAAGTTGGTTTCGAAAGGTTTTGCTCACAAATGGCCACAAATGGCGGACGCGGCTTCACTTTTTGGTCAATACTTTTTCCAGTGAGCAAATCTTGTTATAATTTATCACCATTAAAAACGAATTCGATATTCAAGCACTTATTACATTGGATTTGATCACTGGATTTTAGTTTCAACCTCACCTTTTGTCTAATAAAATCCCGCAAGTAAGAAATCTAGTTTATGTAAAGGCCGTTTTCCACACAGCTAAATATTCGTGCGAAGCGAATTTTTTCATTGATAAGCATGGGCACATTAAACATTTTTGACAATTTTGCTGATTAGGCATTTAGCTGCAGTGAAAAAAAAAGTCTAAATCATTTCGATCTTTTTGCGAATCGCCATCGGCGAAAACCAATCAAATTTTGAATATTATATCACGTGATGTCAACAGTGAAAAAAAACGAAAGCACGTTGTTTTTTAAAAATGGCAACTAAACAAAATGCTCAACTTGGCGTTCTCATCGGCTTGCTTAGAATTCACCCTGAATATTTGTCAACATTTGTAAATTCATCAAATAAAGATGAATTTAATAATTCTTTCAATTCCGAAAGTTTTATTTCACAAGAAGAGGTTTCTCCATGTAGAGTTGTACCAAATGTTGCTTCTTGCAGTAAGAGTTTTTCAACAGAACTGTCCCTATCAGAGGTTATTAGCGTTTATTTTCTTTAAAATTCCTTTAAAATATTAAATTAAATTTTTATTTATAATAAAAATAACTTTAATTAAATGATAAATTTTCAGATTAGGAAGTATCCATGTTTGTTGGATGTATCGCATCCTACCTACAAAGATCGAAATATCAAAATAAATGCATGGAAAGAAATGTCCGCATGTTTTGAAGCAGAAAGTAAACCAAATTAGTAATAATTGTTTTAAATAAACATTAGTACATTGTTTACATATACATAAATTTTTATATTTATTATTGTATTTTAGTTGATGTTTTTCAAAAAAAAACTGAAAAACTTAAAAGATACTTTGAAAAAATGTAACGACAAACGTAATAAACTAACCAAATCAGGTGCTGGTGCAACAACCTTACCTAAATGCAAATATTACGACGAAACGATAATTTTGATATGAAACATAAAGAGAGTAAATGATAAGAGCAGCAATGTACCGACTCAAAGCAATTTTGAATTAGAGGAAGTTATAACTGAGAATAATATGGAAGAACAGGTTACTACTGAATTTTACGTAGGGGAGAAATACTCCCGACTTAAACATTAGCCCGTAAATTGACCTGCATAAAGTTTGTCGCATGTTTTAGTTGTGAAAATTTGTCGTGAATAGTAAAGTTTTTGAATTCCTGGTGTTGTTAAAGTAAATAAGCTTATTGTGAAATTAAACAAAGAAATGTTTAACAAGCTTAGTGATAAATTATCATTTGTTAATGCTGCAGGAATAAATCCTTATGAAGGTAGGGTTTTTAGTTTTTTGAGTTGTTATGTAATATCGATAGTGGGAGTAAGTCCCATAAAAAAGTAAATCTCCTCTTATAAGCTTTAAAACTCATATAAAAAAATACTTAAATTAAGGATTTTTTTATATGAGAGTAATTCTCCCCTTTTCAAAATTAAATAGTTAAGAAGAACAATTGCATTGATAAAATGAACCTTTTTGGTGGTGTTCTGTGGTAAGAGTAATTCTCCCCTTTTTAAAGTTTTTGTTTTAAGAGTAAGCTTTACTTTTATCAGGTTATTTTTAAAATAATAAATCTTCTCTTTTAAGGATTTTTTTATATGAGAGTAATTCTCCCCTTTTCAAAATTAAATAGTTAAAAAGAACAATTGCATTGATAAAATGAACCTTTTTGGTGGTGTTCTGTGGTAAGAGTAATTCTCCCCTTTTTAAAGTTTCTGTTATAAGAGTAAGTTTTACTTTTGTCAAGTTTTTTTTTTTAACAATAAATCTCCTCTTTCAAGGATTTTTTTCATATGAGAGTAATTCTCCTCTTTTCAAAATTAAATTATTAAAGAGAATCATTTTATTAATAAAATTAAACTATTTGGCGGTGTGGAAGAGTAATTCTTCCCTTTTGTAAAGTTTTTGTTGTAAGAGTAATATTTACTTTTATCAAGTTTTATTTAAAAGAGTAAATCTCCTCTCTTAATGATTTTTTTCATATAAGAGTAATTCTCCCCTTTTTAAAGTTTCTGTTATAAGAGTAAGTTTTACTTTTGTCAAGTTTTTTTTTAAACAATAAATCTCCTCTTTCAAGGATTTTTTTCATATGAGAGTAAATCGCCCCTTTTCAAAATTAAATAGTTAAAAGAACCATTTTGTTGATATTATGAAACTTTTTAGTGGTTTTCTGTGGTGAATTAAAAACAAAAATTACATTTTTTTTTTCCAGCATTGTCATCAATCGATCCATTGAATAGTTTAACAGAAATTCAGTTAAAAAAACCCAGGTAAAATACTTAATTGATGTCAATAAGTAACTAAAGTATATAAAGACTTAATTAAAAATTGTTGTTTTTAGTTTTATGTGTTCTGCTTGTATGATGTCATTTACAAGAAAAGATAATATGAAAAGACATGCTTTACAGGTACATAAAACCATTTTTAGAGATGATCAATCCAAAGATAAAAGAACTCCATGTCACTATCAAGACTGCGGCCAAGTATTTTTTCAAAAAGTCAAACTTATTAAACACATAGAGGAATGTCATGAAGGTATATTTTCCAAAGAATCCTACAATTTTTTATCAGAATCTGAATTCTTAGCATGGAAGGAAAAGGAGAAACTTAATAGTTATGTTTTTTTCAGTAAACAAAGTGGTAGTTTTTTCACTGGAAAAAAGATAAAAAAAGATTAAAAAACAAGTTATTTCATTTGTCAAAAAGATGGTCATTTTAAACGGCATCGCTCTGTTAGTGAACCAGCAAGAAAAACTAATAAAAGGTACTACAGAGGGAGTGCTAAATCAGTTGCCTTCTGCCCTGCCAGAATTATTGTTACAGTAAACAAAAATGGTGTCACAAATGTGCAGTATATCAAAACTCATAACTACAGTGTTAGTATGAGTATATGTATGACGAGTAAAGTGTATGACGACATTGACCTTAATAAGGATACCTTTGTGGTTGGTATACAAACAAAGCATCAGCTATCAATGTTTAAAAAGCATTCATCACAAATTGTTTGTATTGATGCTACACACTGCACCAATCAGTATGCATTTCCTCTTGTAAATTCGCTTGTTCAAGATGATTTTAAAAGGGGTTATCCAGTAGCTTTTCTTATTTCTAACCATGCAGATGAACAAACCATAACACCATTCTTAGAGGAAATAAAATGGAGATGCAATCATTCTGTAAAAGTTAATGCTGTTATGACAAATGATGATTTGTCAGACTGGAATTCTTTTAATAATGTTTTTGTGCGCCACTTGCTATGCAAATGGCATGTAAAACGTGCATGGCACAATAAACTTCCTTTAGTCGGTCCATCTAATTTACAAGAAGAAGTTTTTAGGATCTTAGAGACAATCATTGACAAAAAAAACCCTGATGTTTTTTTATCAACTATGAATGGTTTTGTAAAGGCATATGAACATAAATGTCCTAACTTCATTAGTTACTTTGTTACATACTATGCACCTCGACATATAAAATGGGCTTCTTGTTATCGCAACTTTCAACATGCTGACACAGATACTAATATGTTATGTGAGTCATTTCATAACAAATTGAAAACAGTTTATATGGAAAGACGACCTAATAAAAGGTTAGACTTTTAACAATCAAGGAAGATAGTTATTGGCGCTACAAAAGAGACACCATTTATCTTGTAACAATATCTCTCCCAAAAAAGTACGAAAAAATACATGAAAAAGGAATGTTGATTTCAGATAAATGTATTATTAAATGTTCATTAACTCAGTACACAATCAAAAGTCAATCAAAAGATGTAACATATAATGTTGACATTCTAACCGACACTTGTAAGGAAAGTTTGTGTTTAGAATCATGTCTAAATCCCGCCTGTAATGGTTTGTGTCAGCATTTATATAGGTGTAATTGTAATGACATCATAATCCTTTGCAAGCATGTTCATTAGTTACGATCATTTCTTTTAATAACTCAAGAAAAAAACTGCACAAAAGTATCTTTAGCTGTTAATACTGGTAATAATCAAGTGAAGCAAAAATCACAAACGTTAATGAGACTGAATGGTTTCAAAAAAATATTGATGAAATATCTACATTAATTTCTCATCCCATGATAATAAGTTTGTAACTTCCTTCAATGAACAGACAACTGGAAGACATGATCAGTCAAGCTGAAGCCATCAAAAATATGAATTCAATTGAGATACCTGTAAAGCCACACAATAACCTTTTAAATTTTGAACCAAATAAGAAGTTGGATAATCAATGGCAGCCTAATAAATTTAAGGGAACAAGAAAAGAAAATAGGAAAAAGGAAACAAAACCATATCAAAAGCTCAAAACCAAAAAGAAAAGATAGTTCTGAAATTGTCTCAGCAACATGTTGATCTAATTCATGATGAACAAAGTACAATAATATGCGATAAGATTGAAACTTGTGACTTTACCAACACTCTCATTACGTAAGCTATTTAAATACATTTTCAAATACTTGCTACTATTCAATTTTTCTATGAATATCTTAGCTTTTAAATAAATTTGCTTATTCAAGTTAATTTGATGTTATAAATAATATATTAGACAGTAAATAAAACAATAAACTATATTTCCTTCAGTATATTAGTTATATTTGTGTGTAAAATATAAATTATTTGTATATATGTGTGTTTGTTTATAAATAAAGAAATAAATATATATATATATATATATATATATATATATATATATATATATATATATATATATATATATATATATATATATATATATATATATATGTATATAGAACCCTTAGATGTTGTCCGAAAGTTTTTTCCATATTTTGTTGACAAAAAGTAAAAATTAAAATGCAAGACCGGAATTTTTTTTTTTTAATAATGATAGACTGCCTGCCCCAACCAAACCCTCAGTCGATGTAGCAGCACTCCCTTGCGGGTCAGGCTATTTGTCAGTTGATGTAGCAGCACTCCCTTGCGAGTCAGGCTATTTGTCAGTTGATGTAGCAGCACTCCCTTGCGAGTCAGGCTATTTGTCAGTTGATGTAGCAGCACTCCCTTGCGAGTCAGGCTATAAGATAGTCGATGTAGCAACACTCCGCGCATGATTAACAGTAAAAAAAATAAAAATAAAAACATTTTATTAAAAAAAATAAAAATAAAAACATTTTATTAAAAAAAATAAAAATAAAAACATTGTTTGTATTGTTAAAAACATTCTGAATGTTTTTAACAATAGAAACAATGTTTTTATTTTTGTTTTTTTTAATAAAATGTTTTTATTTTTAATTTTTTTAATAAAATATTTTTATTTTATTTTTACTGTAAATCATGCGCGGAGTGTTGCTATATCGACTATCTTATAGCCTGACTCGCAAGGGAGTGCTGCTACATCAACTGACAAATAGCCTGACTCGCAAGGGAGTGCTGCTACATCGACTGACAAATAGCCTGACCCGCAAGGGAGTGCTGCTACATCTACTATCTTTTAGCCTGACCCGCAAGGGAGTGTTGCTACATCAACTGAGGGTTTGGTTGGGGCAGGCAGTCTCTCAATTAATAAAAAAAAATAATTCCGGTCTTGCATTTTACTTTTTACTTTTTGTCAACAAAATATGGAAAAAACTTTCGGACGACATCTACGGGTTGTATATATATATATATATATATATATATATATATATATATATATATATATATATATATATATATATATATATATATATATATATATATATATATATATATATATATATATTTTAATTTATTGATATATTTAGACATGGCTCTCACCAAATATCTTTTATTTCCATTTTGACATTAGAAAACAATATACCATCTGACATTTTCTTTGATTTAAAAAAAAGCACTCCAGGTTTTCAAAAAGGCTGGCTTCAAGATGAAGCCATAGGAAGTTTTCTGTATTGCTTAGAATAAAGGTACCCTTCAATGAAATATTTGGGTCCAACTAAAGCATTAGCTTTTAGCTGTTCAAAAAGTTTACGGCTTTTATGGAGAGATGTTGATACTAAAGTTATAGAACAAGTCCTTATTCCTTTTAACCCAACTAATTCTCATTGGATTTTAATATATCTTAAAGTTATAACAAAAGAAGTAACTGTACTTGATCCACTCCATTGCAATAATGTGCCAAATAATTTATCACACAATAAATCGATTGCTGTTGCTAAAGATCTTTTTCGACTAAAATTTAACATTTTAAACCCAACCGTCATTTCAGCCCCAAGTCATTGTTTTAAGAAGGATAGTTACAACTATGGTGTTTACATATGCTATTATGCATTACAACTTTGTGAAGGTATCATTATTTTTACACAATATGCATTCTGCATACAGAGTGCATCTTGTGTAATATTTATATATTAGTATTTTTTTATTTGTTGGTTTTATGACTAATTTTTTATTATGTTGCTTATATTTAATTAATTGCATATATAAATTCATTTATGCATTATTAACTATAAATTTAATTCTGTAGTTGTTCAATAAATTAAAATTGTTAATTATAGTTTGCATAACTTATAATTTGTCTGCGACTATTTAAAAATGCATCATTACACGAATTTTTTATTTAACTTTCTTTAAAATTGTGTTTTCAGAAAAAAAATATCAATGATCCATTTAATGAAGTACAATTTCGTAAATATTTATACGATACTTTTTGCGGTAGGTGTTTAAAGAACCTTGAAAGTGGTTTTGAACGTTTGTACGATATTTGCAGGGCAAGTGTTTATTTTATTTTAACATAATAATAAGCTGAAATTTTTATTCCAATATTGTATTAGGGAATAACCTGTTCCTTTACTATTTTGTTCGTCCACTTTGAATTAAATGCGATTTGGTTGGCGAAAAATAAATGTATACCGTTGTTACATTTTAGGTCCTATCCTTATAAACACATGTTTCCTTGTTTCTTTGAGTTGTTTACAGTTATATCTAAATTATAGCTGTCTATGAAATTTGAGAAAATGATGGAGTAATAGATATTGTAGTAGTGATTACAAGGATAACATTTAATATTTTATTATTACAGATTTGCAAGAACACATTCTCTAAAAAGAACGATTGGGTGCAATGCACAAAATGTCCACAATGGTATCATTGCGAGTGTGCCCACATTTCAATCAAAGATGCGGATGTCAGTGATACTTTCCAATGTCAATGGTACAACCCTATCAAGTTTAAAAAACGGCTATTTTCATAGCCACAAATCGTTTTAAAAACATTAAATGACATGAAAAATCTAGTTCCATTCTATTCTAATTACAGGGCCGTACTGAGGGCGAGGCCGGCCGCGGCCGGGGGCGCATAAATTTGGTCTCTTTGATGTTGATACGAAAAATAGTTAAAATTGCGCCTCCTTACATAAACTCTAATTAATAAAATCTCATTTAGTGAACAAAAGAGCGCTCTTTTGTTCTGTAAATGAGATAAATTGCGCCCCCTTCTCTTTAAATAAAAATTATGTCAGAGTTAAAGACACTAATATTTAATTTTTTTAAGAGGAAAAGAGCACAATTTTTCTTGCTTTCCCGAAGCGCTAAGTTGACTCGGTACGGACCTGTCTAATTCTAGTTATTTTTTAAGTTTTAAATCAGGCATTAACTTAACAAATTTAATAAAATATCATATCATTTTTAAATAGCCTGTTTAATAGGCCTAATTTGTTTCAGTTTTTAAACAACGTGATTTGTTAAATATTTGGGGAGAGTGGTCTAAAATATCCCCCTTTTCAAAAAATGATATAATCAACTAGCCTCGCACACACAAACCTAAAAACAATTCTGTTTAGGATATTTAATTTATGCTCTACAATTTGTTATCTGAAAATTAAAGGTGCATATATGCCGTACGTTAAGAAGCAACCGATAAAAAGAGAGATGCCAGGGGCCCATTTCACCCTAGTGTTAGCCTAAAATGGTTTCCTTATTTAATTCCTGTATAAAACCCGAGTTTTAATCAAAAACTGACAGTTACTTATATTTTAATAATAAATAACTATCTGTTTCTTAACCATATTAGAAATTTGACACTCGAAGTAAACTCAATTGAGTCAGAATGTGCTCAAATCTCTTCTGTAACTGAGTCATAGGAACTACTACAGCATAACAACATGTGTACAGGTGGGATGAGAGATTATCTAAGATATATGAATCGATGTATACAAAAACGTTTTAAGTCATAAAAACTATTTTTAAGTCAGACAACTTTAACTATGTATAACACATATAAATATCACAAATTTTGATATATTTTTTAACAAATCTAATATTTAAAGATGTCAAAAAGCACCCAAATTTTTTTTTTGAAATTATCAAAATAATAATTTTGGATTTAATAAGTTTTTTCTCGTTCCCCGAAAAAACAGTTTTTATGACTTGGAACGTTTTTGTATACATCGATTCATATGATATATCCGGTTGGGTATTATAGTGATATATTTGGTCAGATATATGATATACAATTATTCGGCATTTTGACCGGATTATTCGGTCGGATATCATATCCGGTACTCCTCTTGTTGTTACCTTTTTATAATATCTGATCAACATTTTGTTAAAAACATTATTTTCAATATTGCTTATAAAAGAATAGATTAAAAAAAATTTCAACAGTGAGGGTGGAACAGGGCTTTTTTCTTTCCGGGGATAGTTTTCTTATGGTTAGCTGAACAACATACTAATGTTAAATTTCAATAATATTTGGCTAAGCATAAGATTAGATGAGATGGGGGCCTGTCTCAACAGAGAGGCCCGTTTTAGACCACTCTCTTCTATAGATTTACAAAAAGTAGAGTATCCACGGTATAACGTTCGCCCCTATCTCCCTCCTATCCGCCCCTTCTAACAAACAAATAAACAAAACTTTTGCCTAAAGAAAAAATAATCTCTTCAAAAAAGATTCTACAAAAAATAGAGAAAAAAAGTTTTTTTGCATTTTTTTGTTTTAATTCTAAAAAATCTCCTCTATAAAATATCCAATATAAAATGTGGATATTTTTTATAATTAAAAAACTATTATGGTTTAGGCTATATTTTGAAAAATATTTTAAATAAATGATATAATAAGAATAAGAATATTCTTAATATATCATTGAATAAATTACGCATGTTTACAAAAAATAACTTATGTAAAATTATCACAGATCTAAGCGCAATGCGGGACGCGGATACGGGATTTTTATAATTGAATAGGAGTATTTCTCCCCTACACTCGATTCGTTACTACTCCGATGGCTGTAAAAACAAAAAAGAGGAAAACTATCGATGAAGCGGACAAAAAAATAATGCAAGAACTTTCAAACTTTGATAGCGAGTTATAAAAAGTTATGAATGACAGTCAATGTGAAGATACTTTATATTGCCAAAGTTTAGTAGCAATATTAAAAACTTTGAAGTTTAGTAGCAATATTAAAAACTTTACCACTTAAAAATAAAAGAATAGCTAAAATTAAAATATTGTATGAGCTCGAATTTGATGAAAAATGCGAATAAAAAATTATTTTTGTTGTTATTTGTTTTATAAACAAAGTAAAATATAAATTTTATAATTAAAAGTTTTAGTCCTTTTGAGAAGAGGTATTGTTTACTAATGTGCATTGCCAATCAACAGCCCCATCCGTATTAAAATGTTTTTTAAATTTGTTTCTAACTTTTCGAGCATCTTTAGAATGATTATTACAAGCAGAACTTGAAATACCTTGTAATCCTTGAACATCACCGATTTCTCCTCTCCATTCACCAGGTATTAATTCATTTTGACCATCCTGATCAATATAAGTATTAGGACAGTAATTATAATTAAGACTCTCTTTCCTTTTTGACATTAAAAAGTTGTGAAGTGCTGCAACAGCTTTTGTTATAAGCACAACTTTTTTTGTTGAAGCAATGAAGGTCTTCTGAAAATCCGAAATCGAGATGCAGCTATACAAAATGCATTTTCAACTGTTCTCCGCGCACGCGACAATCTGTAGTTAATTATACGTTGTTTGTACGAAAGATTTGAAAATAGATAAGGTTTCATCATATGAGGCTTTAAACCAAATGCATTATCTCCTACAAAAACATAAGGCAATATTGTTTCAGTATCTCTTATTTTACATGCTTGGGGAATGCCAAGCCTATTATTTTCAATAGCATATCCAAGTCGACTATTTGTATATACGCTACCATCACTTTACCTTCCGCTATTTCCTATATCTAATAGTGAAAATTGATATTTTGCATTGCACACTGCCAACAGAACAATACTATGTGTCTTTTTGTAGTTATAAAATGATGATTCACAGCACGCAGGAGCTTGCATAACTACATGTTTTCCATCAATAGCACCTAAGCAATGGGGAAAGTTCCATTTATTCTTAAAGTCAGTTGTTATTTGTTCCCATTGTTTTTCAGAAGATGGTGGCTCTATGTATTTATTTTCAAAAAGTGATACCCATATGGCTCTACATGTTTCACTTACTATTCTTCCAACAACTGTAGGACTCATGCGGTAGTTAATAGCTATTGTTGTCTGTGCATCACCGGTTACCAAAAAACGCATTGTAACACAAAATCTTTCTGAAGCAGATATAGAATCTCTCATATGCGTAGATTTTTTTGTCAATCAACGGACACACCCAAGACAAAAGTTCTTCCAATATCGTTGGCGACATTCGAAAATAACGAAAAAACAGTTCGTGGTCAAACAGTTTTAAATCTTTAGCAATAAGATTATATTCACCTTTTTGTTTACGATCTAAATATAATTTTCTTATCCAAAATTGCTTCTTATATTTGTTTTAAGATTTGTTTCTTTTACGCAATAAAATTTTTAAATTTAATAATTTTGTTTTCAGAAGCATACCGCGGTAATTTATTGCTACCATTTTTATAGTTGATATACACAAAATGTAGCGCGAAAAAAATTAAAGTTTCGAAATAATTCGAAATAAAGTTTCGAAATAAAGTTTCGAAAAAAAAAATAAAAAGGAAATAAAGTTTCGAAAGAAAAAAAAGAAAAAGGAAATAAAGTTTCGAAAAAATTCGCTTCGCGCGATTTTTTTCGTCGTGTGGAAAACGGCCTTCATATATTATTGTCTATTTTATACGTCATTGCATTAGGTAGATAACTTTGCACATGCGCAATATCTGAAATTGAAAACAAAAATAAAAACAACAATTAACGATTTAAAGTTTTAAACCCGGACAATTTTATGGATAAATTAGAAGGAAATAATCAATCTAAATGTGATAAAAATAAATAAGATTTTATCACAATTTTTTTAAATTATAAAAGCATTTTGAAAGAAAATTATTTCTTTTTGTGATTTACTTTACTATTGTAAGCAGTCAAGTTAATACATATAACACAAGTCTTGGACTTGGTATAAACTTTTTTAAGACGCAAGTTTCAGCTGAACACGAACCAAAAGCTATGTATTTTATGGTAAATGTAATTGGCATGTATATATGTCAGTTTTTTGACAATTTAAACCCAAAATGATTACATAGCAAATTCAATATTAAGTCAGCTTTTCGAGTTGAAGAGTTGAATGAGTAAAGGTAATTTTTTGTATTTTAAATTTTATTAATTTTGAAATTCTAATACAGTTTTTTAAATCTTAATTATTTATCTGCATAAACAGCTTAAACAGACACAGACAGGTGAACAAGATTTAAAAAGTACCAGTTTTTATTAGAATTTAATATATGATTTATGTTAAATATAAAATTTGATTTTTTTTGGTCCTTTTAAATGAAATATAGAAAAGATTTTTAAACAAGTTAAAATCTATGTTTATATTAAACCTAGAATATGTTTTCAAAGATAAAAAGTAGAAAGTTTTTCCAAAAGTTAAAAAACAATAGATTTAGTTATGTGTCCAATAATTTCAAATTATCTAAATATTATACTGATATACATTATTGGAAATGATGTATATCAGTCACTATATTTAAAATATCTTTTTAATATTGAGTACTCTTTTACGATTTTGAGTTTTGTTTTATTATTATAATACAAAACAGCCTTAAATATCAATATATATATATATGTATATATATATATATATATATATATATATATATATATATATATATATATATATATACATATATATATATATACATATATATATATATATATATATATATATATATATATATATATATATATATATATATATATATATATATATATATATATATATATATTGAGATGTAGTAATACTAGGAGATTTCGAATTTTCGAACATTAGCTGGAATAGTGCATACATTGAAAATATAAATAGCAGTAGAAATTCAACAGAACATATGTTCATTAATATAATTAATGATGAATTCTTAATTCAGCATGTTAACTTTCTAACTTTTCAACAGTCAAACACATATTTAAAAAAAATACAAGACTTGATTTTTACAAAAGATAGTAACAGAACATATAAGCTCCAATCACATATAGTCCTGATTTGTAAAAACAAGGGGCACTTAGTACTGGCATTGATACTTGAATTAAGCATAAACCGAAAGAGCAAAACATCAAAATATATGTTTGACAAAACCAGAGGAGACTACACAAAAATAGACAAAGAAAGTCCATGGTTTAGTAATAACTTTAAAGCACTAGTACGAATGAAAAAAAAGGTTTAAGACACATAAATTTAGCAAACAAATAGAAAGATGCAGAAAAATTCAATGCATACATAGCAATAACAAAATAAGTATCAAAGCCATATTAGCTAGAAAAGATTATGAAAGAAACTTGGTAATAAAATCAAAATCAAATCCAACACCTATTTATGAATATGTAAACAGTTAGAGGAATTCAATAAAAGCCATTTTGAATTCTAATAGTACTATAAGAAATAACCAGTAGGAGGTTCCAGATATCCTAAACAACCAGTTTCGCAGCGTCTTTGTAAATGAAAGCAGCATTATTTCAGAAATAGAAGATTTATTAGTAAGTCACACACTTGATCTAAATGATAAATTTATATCCTAGTTTATTAAAACATTGTACAATATCAGTGGCATTACTGCTAATGTTAATCTACAATTCACCTTACAACATAAGTAACCTACATTATATTTGCTGCACCAGTTGGGTCACCAAACTGCAAGTCTGACATTGATATAAATAAAGGTATGCAACACAAAATGACAAGGACGGTTAAGAAGCCTGAAGTACAAAGACTGTTTACAGATACTTGGTTTAACAATATTTTCAGAAAAAATACAGAGAGGAGATCTAATTCAAATATTCAAGAATTTTGATGAGACTTAAACAGAACTTTTAAACAAACCAGCATTTTCAAAATCATGCAAAGGTCACAATAAAAAATAAAACAGAGAACATACCAAGTTTAAAACAAGACATGAATTCATTATAAACAGAACATCAAATTTATGGAATAAATTCCATGTTCTGTTTATAATGAAAAAAACACATTGCCATTGAAAGTCATCAATTTAAAAACTGTAAACAGTTTCAAGATCGAATTAGACAAATATTTAGTATTTCTAAATTGTTGAAAGCTGTAAAAGTGAGTTTTTAATTAACTCGCTGTTAACACAGCTACCGTTTAAATACTACTATTACATAACTAAGTAGTTATGTAATAGTTACTACTATTACATAACTACTTAGATATAATATATAATATATATATATATATATATATATATATATATATATATATATATATATATACATATATATATATACATATATATATATATATATATATATAAAAGTATATATATATATAAAAGTATATATATATATATATACACGTATATATATATATATATATATATATATATATATATATATATATATATATAATATACATATATATATATATATATATATATATATATATATATATATATATATATATATATATATATATATATATATACATATATATATATATATATATATATATATATATATATATATATATATATATATATATATATATATATATATATATATATATATATATATATATATATATATATCTATATATAAAAGGTTTGGTCGGGAATCACACTCTTAGGCGTGCGATCACACTCTAATCTTGCGACGATTTGGCCATGGCTCTTTAGATGTTTTAAGAACATTTCAAAAAATAATCAAGCGCAAAAAGTTTTAACTGGACCGATGAGAGGCAATTACAAAAAATAAAAGCTGTCTTCGTCTTTTATAATGTTTAAATTATAATTAAGCAACACTCTTATAAATAGTAAAAACTTTTTACGTATGTTTGTTTTTTGTTATGTATGTTTTTTTTTGTTTATGTGTGTTGGTGTTCTGCCTCGGCCTCTGGCGCGATGTTGGTTCACTCGTAAGCCACTTAATATATTTGTTTGTGTTTTGTTATGTATGTTTTTGTTTTGTTTATGTGTGTTTGTGTTTCTTATATATATGTGTATGTTTGTGTTCTGAAATAATGTTGTCTAATGTTGAATCTAGCTCCTTAACTTTTAGTTTTGTTGAGCACTCTTCTTATGGGATTTATCATAGTTGATGCACATAATGCTGGCCCACTACTCTTTAGTTTGTGGACTTAAGCATGTTAAAACAAATCTTTTAAATTGCTTTAAAACAGATTTTTAGTTTTATTGCTAAGATTTAATCCCATAAAATAAGTACATTACTGAAAAGTCCTGAAGGACAAAACAATGTTGTCTACTTTTATATATATATCATACATACATAACATGTATAACATTATATATATGATATCTTTGATTGTCATATTCTTGTTATACGATTATATAAATAAGTTGAGTTTAATAAAAAGGCATCATATAAGCTAATATATGTATATATTATACGCTGTATATATAAAACTTTTTAATAATATAGATCAAAATATGTTATTAAAAAGTTTATATACTGATATTTTATTAAATCTTTTAAATATCTGTGTATGTGTGGCTCCAACAATAAGTCAACGTATTAATATAAAATTTGTTTGATAATATATACTTATAACAATTTACACTAGAAATATCAACAAAAACTTATCAAAACTCAATTAATACAAATTTAAAAAGAAGATTCTTCGCAATATTCTGGAACTTAAATTCACTATGTCAGTGTATTTTTTGAACCAATAGAATTCCTTTGTTCGTAGATTTGGCGGGTTTTTAATGTTTGTGAATATTCTTTATGTTATCCTTTGCACCAAGATGTTTTGAGAATATTCATGTTTGAGTATGTTTCCGTGTTTGTACGCATAACAATTATTTTTTTTAAATACACGCTAAAAAATTAACTTCATAACTATGTTTACTAATCAAATATTTTTATATTAGCGAATGCTTTAAAACATTCGCTGATATATAAACATTTTTATATAAAACAAATTTATATTAGCAAATCTTTTTAAAGCATTCGCCATTATAAAATCATTTAATTAGTAAAGAAGTTATGAAGTTAATTTTTTAGCGTGTATTTTAAAAACTTATTGTTATGCGGACAAATATGAAAACATACTTAAACTTGAATGTTCTCAAAACATCTATGAAGCCATGGGCAAGTTGTTGCAGCTAAATATTGTATGTGTGGTCAAGATTAGATCCACACCTTTCCCGACCAAGCCTGATATATATATATACATATAAGTATATATATATATATATATATATATATATATATATATATATATATATATATATATATATATATATATATATATATATATACACACATATATATATATATATATATATATATATATATATATTCATATATATATATATATTATATACATATATATATATATACATATATATATATATATACATATATATATATATACATATATATATATATATATACATATATATATATATACATATATATATATATATATATATACATGTATATATATATATATATATATATATACATATATATATATATATATATGCATATATATATATATACATATATATATATACATATATATATATATATATATATATATATATATATATATATATATATATATATATATATATATATATATATATATATATATATATATATATATATATATATATATATATATACAGACGTGGACAGGAAAGGCGTGCAATTGCACTCCAATCTTGACCACGCACGTAAGTGCTTATTTTTTTGAAAGCTAGACCACTGCTCTTTAGATAATATTGAAAAAAATATTTGCAGGCTAACTATAAAAAAAAAAATGTAAACAAAGGAGAAATTTAAAAAGATAAAATTAAAACTAATAGCTCTAAAGATAAATCAACTAATACAAATCTGAAAAACTCTAATAGAAAATTAAGTTTAAATATGTTTTGTAGTTACATTAAGGTTAAATAACTTATCGCTTTGGTTTGATGAGGTTCTAATTAATTTTTTTAGTACTAAGAGAATAGCAGATAAATCTTTTTTTTTTTAATGTCTAAATAAAAATATTTATATGACTTTTTTTATTTATTTATGTATTTTTATATATCGATCAAAAAAAAAGAATGCATAAACAAATAAAAAAATAATAATAAATAATTTTAATTAAACATTTAAAAAAATTAATACATTTTTTTAAAATTCTCTTAATACAAAAAATTTCAGTTATACCCTTTTCAAACCAATGCAACGAACTATAAAACTTAGATCTTTTCTAATGTCTTTATAATATTAGTCAAACTCTTTTAAATAAAAAAAAAGCTTACATCTAATTATCATTTAATAAAAAACTAACTTTATTTAAATTATCAAAAGTAATTCAAAAATATGTTTATTGAAACACAAAGGTTGTTGTCGTTTAGAAAATTAAGAATACAAATTGTTTAAAAAAAGTTATGTTCATCATTTAAAAAAAAATCCTTTTGAAATAAATACTAGTTTTATTTAATATTCTATGATTATTTAATAGTGTTTTGAAACTTTATTTAAAATCGTTTAGCTTATTGTAAACAAATTTTATCAGAAAGTTTATATAAAATAACAAAAAAAATAACTTTGTTATGTTTCTGACTATAAAATTTATGGACTCATCAAAAAAAAAGTTTATTAAAACAATCGTATTTGTTGTTGTTTATAAAATTAGTTGTAATTTAAATGTCTTTTATAGTATACAATCTTTAAATGCAATTTTTCACTTTATTACCTTATACTTTATTTAGCACATTTTTGTAACGTTTTCAAAAATCTAAAAAGCCATAGTTAAGTTGTCGCAAAAAGTAAATAAATAGGTGGTCAGGAAGAGAGTGCAATTGCAATCTTTTTTGTCCCATTTTTTATTTCTTATTTGAGTCATCCCATTCATGTGATTCAAAATGTAACTATAAGGTTTAAAAAATGATACAATGAAATGAAATGAAAGAAAATATTATTTTAAAACTCATTTCAAATTGATTAGAAGCGTGCTTCAAAATGCAACAACAATGATTAAAAAACAGTACAGTCACACTTCGAAATATTAAATCGCATGTTGGCTTCTTTTTATTAAGTTATATAATGCACCATAGTCTACTTATTGTTAGATGAAGCATACACTACTTTGAATGCTTTTTAAAGTTTTCTTTTAAATAATTGCAAGGAATAAAATCTTTATAGATCAAAATATAGTTTTATTAATAAACGCACTTTTGTAAGTAACAAACTGTCTGGTTATCCTGCAGGGCTACCAACAGGCATTTTTTTAAAGTTTTAGTTGCCCTTGGTGAAAAACATTAGAGTACACCCCTGATATATATATATATATATATATATATATATATATATATATATATATATATATATATATATATATATAAACAGTGTGGAAAATAAGTAATTAAAGGCGAGCGATCAATTTCATTGCCTAACTCGTGGAAATGACGG
>NC_088931.1:50500000-50677500 GCF_038396675.1 Hydra vulgaris
TAGTCACAGAAGCAGTTTGTATATACGCACCAAAAAACTTGGATGATTGTATCATTCTTGCAAGTAGTTTAGCAAAATTTAACTATATTTCTTTGACAGATAATAATAAAGTATTATGGGTTTAGAAAAAGATACAATGATGGAATAATTGATGTATTTCATTTTTAATCAAGTTTTTTCAATTTATAAAACAATTACAAAAAACATTGAACTTAAGCGTCAGTGTCGCACTCTTTGCAATCGGCTTCAGAAATACCGTCAATTACAAAAATTCCTTGTGATAATATACTTAAATATCCAAACTATTGTGAAACTAAGATTTAGGTAATTTTAAAATATTTTGGTAAATGTATCTTACTGTTTAAAAATTTAAAAATATAAAATACTGTTGGAACCAGTGACAGAAATAGCTAAGAAAGAGTGGGTTAGCAAAAAAACAACTGCAATCTTCAGATTAGATGCCCAAAAGATATTAAATCTTGACTTGACTTGTTTAAAATTACAAGGCAGTCCATTAACTTGCAGATGTCAATAAATATATTAAAAAAGAGTAAGATCTGTTAAATGTCAAAAAGGATTGATGAATAGGATGTTTATTTTAGTAATAATCAAAAAATAGTAGATTATTCCAGGAAAGATCCACTTTATTTAAAATCATAATTGTTGATAAAAATACAAGAAAACGCTGTCTTATGTCTACAGAAGAATAAGCTATTAATTAAAAGTTTCTATTTAACATAGAAAGTCCTCACAACAATCCACAATTACCTACGATGACGCTTTTAGTCGTTAAGCCGCTCCAAGTAGAGCTTCCATGGTGTTTTGTCACAAAGCACCATGGAAGAGCATTTTAAGTTTGCACCTCATTCCTTACCAGTGTTACTTATCTGAACTGAGCAAACATTGATCCTCAGTTCTTAATTCTGAAAAAGAACTCAAATCTCTGTACCACGGTTGTAATGAAGTTATTTCACATTTTCACTAATAATTGTTACAAATTGTTCCTTATATGAAGTAATTTCATGTATAATGCCTAATTTTTTGTTGTATTTATAACTACACATAATTATTACGCATTTTATTGATAAAACGAAAAAAAAAATATTTACCACAGTTTCTACTTTGATAATAGTAATGATTTCATTTCATTTAACAGTTGATTGTTTTATCAAAATAATCACTTTTATTGAAATTGAAGTAGAAGGCCAAATATTTATAATGAAAAAAAAGTATCAAGTAATTCAAAAAAAAAATTAATTAAGAAAAAGTGGTTAAAACAAAATCCAAAAAAAGGTAATTTTGGATCCCCCTATTGTGGGGGCTTCAATACATACATTGACTATCTTATAGCCTACTGCCGCAATTGAGTGCTGCTTTTATTGACAAAGCAGCCCTCGGAATTAGGGACGGCATTCGGCAATGCTGACCTAACTGCCGACCTAAAAGTGTTTGAGGTCAGCAATTTTTTGCTGACCACATTTCTATCTTTTATGGTAAGACTTTTGTATCAAATTTTTTTTGCTGACTTCTAAAAGATTGAGGTCGGTAAATTATTGCCGACCTCATTTTTCCTAATTCTGAGGGTTGCTAAAGGTTTGGCATGGAGCATCTATCTTTTCTCTCATTCTTTATTTTTCTTCTTTTTCTGAAAAAAGTTCACGTTTTTAGAATAAGAGCGCAAAAATGATATTAGAAAACTCAGGCCTTGTTTTAAATAAAAAATGCTTAACGCAATAGCCTAATGTGAGTTTGAGGTCATAAAATTCTCTTTATTTTTTAAAGACATTAACTTTTTTAAATCTTTTGTAATAATATTAATTACTGCAAAACGAGTTAAATGTGGTTTAACTTCTTTTTTATTATTCTTGTTAACATTAAATAATTAAATATAATATTACATATTTTAAAATGTTCGATATTAACAAATTTCTTTCTTTTCTCAACATTTGCATAAAGGAATTAAAATTGGTTAAATTCTTGGATTTTTAAATGATTATTTCTTAAATTTCTAATTACTGCTATGCAAATACAAATGATTTTTTATTAAAAAAGTTTAGTGAGTAACAAATAAAAAAATTACATTATTTTATTTACTTTATTTATTAAAAGCTTATCATTTTATTAATGATTTTGTTGTGAAAGCAAAGATTATTTTTCCAGACATCATTTATTAAAATTACATCGCTGTATATATCGTTTATTAAAAAATAGTTGTTGCGAAGTATTAGCGTTTTTCAAGCATAAAAATCAATCATTACAATAAAACAAAAACAAAATAAAAATTTAAATTTATTTGAGTTTTTTCATTAGTACTCAGAGCTTGTATCTAACATAATTGTCATTCAAACTTTTGTAACAAATTTTTTTACATAAATGTCATTCAAAAGTTAATGTGATTTTTTTTTTAAATTAATTCCTTCTTTTATCTTACCATTTATAGATTAATTTAAAGTATATATATATATATGTACACTGGGTTTTTAAATGTTTGAGTTTTGACACTAACAGGCAATGTGCAAACTCCAAACTTTTGTATGTTTATGCTTATATCAAAAAACAATTTTTTGCAAAGAATTGGGGTGATTGGAGCTTGGGAACAAAAAAACATATGAGTATGAATTTAGATAAAAATAGTAAAGAAAATATTTTATAAACTCATTGCTCCCACGTTAAGGGCTGGGTGGGCCCAAAAATTAGGGTTTTTTTGTTCCCAAGCTCCAATCACCCCAATTCTTTGCAAAACATTTTTTTATATAAGAATAAACATACAAAAGTTTGGAGGTTGCACAATGCCTGTAAGTGTCAAAACTCAAACATTTAAAAATCCAGTGTAAACTACTGATATATATATATATATATATATATATATATATATATATATATATATATATATATATATATATATATATATATATATATATATATATATATATATATATATATATATATGATATATATATATATATATATATATATATATATATATATATATATATATATATATATATATATATATATATATCAGTCTTGGTCAGAAAGGACTTCAATCATATGTAAAAACTAATTATTCAAAGTTTATTATACTATTGTTTGGTATAATAAACTTTAAATCTTTTATCTTTACTAATGTTTTTATAATACTATGGGAAACTCTTTAAAGTAAAGTAACAATTTTCAATGATTGTTTTATAAATATGCACGTTTAATTTAAATTTATAGTGTTTTTTTACTAATTTAAAAATAGTAAGTTTCCATATTCACATGCTAGTGTTTACACATTAAAAAAAAAAAAAAAAAATTTAACTCTTATTTAACCATTATATAAACATAAATGTATGTTTAAACTAAACCATTTCATGCTTTGTTTAAACATTCATTTTTTAAACATACATATATTTATAGAAAGTCATGCATAGTATAGGAAAAATATTAAAATCTTTAAAACGCTTTGTTAAAATGAGTAAATTTTATTTGAATTTTTAAGAATCTTTTTTTTGTTTACTTCATTAAATGAAGTAAACAAAAAAAGATTCTTAAAAATTCTTTGTAGTAATATAAAAGAAAATAGAATCATTTCCATTTTAACGGTAAGATTAAATATTCTTTTCTTTTATCAGAATTATGTTGCTCTTATAAATTTAGAAAAATTCCATTAGCAATGATTTGTTACTTTATTTAAGTGTTTCAATAATATAAAATACATTTTTGTATAATATAAGTAATATAATGTTTTTCATTTTCAAAATATTTTTTTGATTAAATTTCAAATAAAGCTTATTTTTTAATTTTTGATAAAAAACAAACATCATTTTTTCAATTTTTTCCTCATTTAATTTAAATGAGGAAAATGTTTTTTTACAAGGTTTGTTATCTGGTTAAAATCTAATAGATAAATTTATGTTTATAGACGGTTTCCCATCCATATAAACATCTTTAATAAATAAAACAAAAGTCAGTAAAAATAATTAGTTGCTATTATATTTCATTTTATTTTGTATTTTAATTACCTTTATACAACTTAATTTCATCAGTTATTTTTAATTAAATATCAATATAATATTCCAAATCAGTATTAAAAATGATTGATCTTATATTAAAAATATTGCCTTAGCATTCAAATTGTTTACAGACTTCTTTTAAAAAATTTATGTATGAATATATGTATGCATTTATGCATGTATATTAGGGTGGAGTGAATTTTATTTTTTTTTACAATTCATTTAGCCTGGGTGTGCAAAAGTTGTCTATTCATTTCAGAAATACTCTGGAAAAATATCAATGCTCTAGGAAATTTTCTTGAGGTGCCTCCAGACCTTTAAAATTTTAATGGGTCCCTAATATTATATAAAAAAAAGTTTTTCAAAAGTATGTCATGTTGGGTCTCAAAAGAAGCAAAATTTTATAAAAATTTAAAAAATAACAATTATTTTTTAAAAAAAATTGTTATTTATAGTTTATTGCAGAAAAAATGACCTTTTAAACTAAAAATGAAAAAAGTTTATTTTTTTGATAATATTTTCAAAAAAAATCTTAAATAATAATTTTTTTATAAAATAATTGTTATTTTTGAAACTTTTATAAAATTTTGCTTCTTTTGAAACCCAACATGACATACTTTTAAAAAACTTCTTTTTTATATAATATTAGGGACCCATTAAAATTTTAAAGGTCTGGAGGCACCTCAAGAAAATTTCCTAGAGCATTGATATTTATCCAGAGTATTTCTGAAATGAATAGACAACTTTTGCACACTTAGGCTAAATGAATTGTAAAAAAAAATAAAATTCACTCCACCCTAATGTATATATGTCTATGTGTATATATGTGTCTATATGTCTAACTTTACCAAAGTAAAGCCTGATTTTGTTTTGACAGTTTATTTTTTTTTTATAGATACACACTTAGGTGTACAAGCTGACTTTAAGTGATGGACTCTGTAATTGAATGAACCTTGACAAGATTTTATCTCTGTGGAATGCTTATAATTGTGATTTCAATATTCAATAAAGCAAAAGGTATATGTTTTGAAGTATATTTTAAACAAGATCTATGTGTACAATATAATATTGCATGTTTAAAAAACTATAGAGCTCTATTGAATCTTTATTTAACTTAAACATTCTTAGCTAATCAACAATCTAGTTTGACAATAAAGTAAAAAAAAATAATAACAATTTAGTCAAAAAAAAATTTTTTTGAGCAGCTTAATGTAGATTGATAGTAGAATACTCAGCTAACAATCATGAGGTTTCAAGTTCAAATCCACCATACACCTCTGGAGGGTGGTACCCTTCACCTGTTTCTCCATTCAGTGGTCTTTTTAACGAGGTTTGTGTTTCAGAGTTGAACATTAAGAGAGTTGCAAATAAAATTAGAAAAATTAAAAAAAAAAAGAGTAGCCTTCTCAAACTGTAGTAGCTCTGGAGTCTTGGGGAGGTGAATTTGATAAATAAAAACAACTAAACAATAAATTATTTTATTATGCAAACTTGTTAGCAAGAGTAAACAAATAATTTTGAGCTAAAATGTTGTGTAACAAATTATTTTTTTTTTATAGCAAGTAACTAACATATTAGCTTTAAGCCTAAAGTTATAATTTGAAGTAAATAAATTTACTTTGAGCAAAATACAAATTCAAATATTTAATAAAAGAAAACATATTTTGAAAAGTATTCTAAAAGATAGATAATAGTCTTCAAAACTGTAAAATGTTTTTATTCTATTATGTTGATATTTGAGTGACATCACTGCCCTATAAACAATGTGTAATGCATAATGCTTTTTTTTGCATATTGTATTTAAAAATATTATTTTTAATTGAAAAACAATTTCATTATAATGAATTTCTTGAATGCCTCCTTATCAGTTTGAACCAAATTTTTAATTTAAAAGATATAGAAAGAAAAAAAACAACATTTTTTAACATAGATTATTGGTAATGAATGGAAAGTTTTTAAATTAAATTCTGCAAATCAAGCTAAAGGTTTTTAATGTATTTTTTTTAACCTCAAATTTTTTTTTTTTATATTTTTGTTAAACATATGTTTTTTCTGTTTCAAATCAAATTTTAAATAATAACTTTTTAAAGCTAATTTTTTAAAGGTTTTAATTCTATTACTATTCTACAAAAATTATTTTAGTCTTTTCTATTATTAATAATATTAACTTTAAGAAAAAATTTTTTTTTTCTAAAATTCCTTTATTTTTTAAATAGGGTTTGTTGGAAGTTGCTATTTTAATGTTGGAATAAATTTTTTTTTCAAAACTCAATTCTTTTGTTTTTTATATTTTTTCTTTAATGTTATTATTTTGATTAAATTTATCAAAGTTTATGTTTAACATATAATTCAAGTATTTTTTTACTAAAGTTTTTCATTGTTTTAGTTACACTCAAAAATGATGCAGAAAACTTTTTAAAAATTTTAACAGTTTTAAATTTTTATATAATGAATTTTTAATAATGAGTTTCTCTTTTTTTATTATTGATGTTGTTGTCACATATTAGGAGTCTTTTAACAACAACTTTTGGTACTATGATTTAATGTCAAGTTTTTATAGGTGCAAATATTCTCTTTCTGGAGTTTGCTATTTTAGATTTTATTTAAATCTATACTGAAATGATGATTTAGCCATGTTTAAACATGACCCTAGTTGAAATTTAAAAGTCATATTGTCTATATACTTATAAGCAATTGTTTTTACGAGTCGAGTCTTGATCAAAGTACAGTAATAAAAATATATATATTTATAAGCAATGGTTTTAACAAATTGAGTCTTGGTCAAGGTAATAAAAATAGTTTTAAGCAGGACAATTTATTTTTTTAAATCTAAAAAACAATATGTTTTTGATTTGAAACTCTCATGAGACAAACTATTAATATAAACAAAAAAAGAAAAAATTTTCAAATGAGATGGTATATTTCTGCTTTTTCATAAAACTTCATAAAACTTTTTTTTTAAAAGGCAATCTTGGTTCTAAGAATAAAATATGAATAAATATTTAATATAAAAATAAGTTTTTTATTTTTTATTTATTTTTTTTCTTTTTTGAGGTTATGTTATCAAATGTAGTTTTTGATTTGAAAATCTTGTTTTGTTGAACAAAATTAAAAAAAAAAAAACAAATTAAAAAAACCAGCAACTTATTTAAAAACAGATTTTTTGGAAATATTTTCAGTCAATTTTTTAAAATGGGCACTTTATTTGCTATTTTTTTAAGTTTTAGTTGAAATTTTTTTGAAAATTTAGTTTCGCTAATATTAGGACCAAGAGTTTAAGGTCCTAGAGAAACTTTATATATTCAACTAAGTTAATTTTTTTTTTACTTTCTTGTTGTAACTAAACTTGCATTTAATGTTTCATTTGCAAATTTAAAATATTAAAAAACAGTTTTAAAATTGCATAATTAACCTCAGCAGTTAAATGTTTTATTTTTAATACAATAATTAGTTTTTACATATTAAGTTATTATAGAGATAAATGAAGTTATTTATTAAATGTTGTTGTTGTTTTTTTTATTTCAAGTGTTTTGCTTAAATAAAATCAATTTTAAAAAATTCTGAAAAATATTTTACTCTAACTTGACATTATCATCTCTTATTATTAAAATATTCTTTTAATTTTCTTAGTATTATTACTACAATTACTATCATTACTATTTTTTTTTCCCTGTCAATTATTTTAATAGCCTGCAAGTTATGATTTCTACATGTTTATTTTTAATGTATGCTCTATGTGTTTTAATCTATGTGTTTACGTTCTATGTCTTTGTGCTTACTTTTACTTATATTTAATAATTGGCATCACTCTTTTGATCAGACTTCTGTATGAGTGGCATCATCCTAATGAATCATTAACTTATTGTTATAAATAATATTATGCTTATAACTATCATTATAATATTATTATTCATTGTTATTATTGTAAACATACTTATTATTACTATTACTATAATTTGTATTAGTTTTGTTTTCTTATATTTTTATAGTTAAAATATTTTACTTTTGTTATAGTAATTATTATTGTTATTATTTTTAATATTGTTATTTTTAATGTTATTATTATTATTATTGTTATTAATACTATTGTAAAAATGGTTTTTGGAAAATAAATAGCTTGTAATAAAAGTGTACATATTTCTTTCAGTAGTTGTATTAAATAAGATAGGTTTTTATTTTTTCTTGTCGACAATATTCTTAAAAATGATTTGATTTGAAAACAACTTGTATTGTTAAGTTAATGTGAAAACTACTCATTATCTCTGTATCTTTATGTAAAACCCTGTAAAAAGTTTTTTTTCATACTTTGCCTAACTTTAAGTGTAAGATAGAGGAACAGCACTATAGAAATGCACTAGAATTAGATTGAGTTTTAGTCTTCCTTATGGACCATTTTTATAATTTTGGTTGCAATAGTTTTTAGGCTTTTGTTGTACCAATTATAATTGAATACATTTTGTAAATGTGAACTGTACAGAGTAAGCATTGTTTATGTAACCTATAAAAATTATGCTACAAATTTATAAGTCATAATTTGAGTAAGACTTTGATCCACCATATCTGCTAGCTGTTAAAATGCACTTTGGGGCATGATTAACAATATCATGCCTTGAAGTGCATTTTAACAGCTAACAGATATGGTGGATCAAAGTCTTATTTAAATTGTGACCTGAAAATTTTAAGCATAATTGATCAACTTACTGAGTCTTATGATCAATAAATCATAAGTTTAGGCATTTAAATCTTATTAAAACACAATACTAGAGTGTTGTAAACAACTTTATCAATTATTTGAAATTCTCTATTTACAAATAGACAATAAATCAAGAAATAAATCACATTTAGAGTTTTAGTTTATAAATGCTGTTCACTGGTTAGTTAATGTATTAACAGATAATTATGTGCAAATTCAGAGAGTTATTTTGACAAATTACAAAGTAATAGAAAACAAAAGGCCATTTGCTGCAACTGTCAATGATAACAGAACATTAACAATAAAAAGAATTAAAAAAAAGTTTTGTTTACATATAAATGATAAACTTATTATTGGTTGTTTTTTTCGCATAATTTTAAGACCTGCAGAATCTAGGTGGCTTAGCTGACCAACCTTATCTCAAAATTCTTTATTATTGTTATGCAGTTAAGTAGCAAACTTAACAACATCAAGTATAAAAGTAATAAATCTAGAGATTTATAATGTACTTTAAACCAGGACTAACAAATATAAGAAACTTTAAATTGACATAAAAAAAATCTGCTTATGGTCATTATTATCATTATGCTTATGGTCAAAAAAAAAATAAAAAAAAAATAAAAAAAAAAATAAAAAAATAAAAAAATAAAAAAATAAAATTTCCATGCTTGCAATTGATGATTTATTAATACAATCTAATGTTCTTTTTCACTTTAAAGAAAGAGTTTTTTTGGATATCTACATTTATCAGAAAAAAAGTTTTTGGTTAATAATTATTTATTATTACAGTTTAACAATAAATAAAAGTAGCATTTAAGAAATATCTTTTTTAATTTTTAGATATTTACACAAATTATTTTCATGTTATATTTTACATAGTTACCGCTTTCTAGAGGAATTATTTATGAAACTTAATCCTTTTTTTTTAATATAACATTGTTTTTAGTTTTTATTTTAATATATATATTTTATTTTAATGTTGCATATTTTGTTTGACTCTATGAATAAATGTATATAAATATTGAAATTTTTTATGTGATACTTTATGTGATACATTAAAGTCTTGAATGAATGTTAAATTTTGTTGTATTTTTTCCATTCAAATATGCTGATTATTTGAAATAAGTAGAAATAAATATAGATTATCCTTTAAATTTAATAGAAATATATATTTTTGTGTTGCAAGATCTATTGTTGTCAAACATGATAATTATGTGACATTATAGTTTACTTGATACTGTATTTAATTTGATGTCATTTATAAGAGATTAAATGTGTTTGTTTTTTTTTGTTTTTTTTTGTATTCACATTAATAAATACATATGTGACTTGTTGCTATTTTCTAAAACTATAGAATCTTATATAGAAATACTTGTGTGGTTATTTTTTAATTTCATAGATCACCAGTGCGGCTCTGTCAGTTTCTCATTTTAATAAGTTATAATTTTAAATAATTTTTTTTTGAGTTGTTAAAATATGCTACACATGGACTTTTTATCATTTAAAATGACCATTTTCATTTTTTGTCATATGCTTTTTAATTTAATTAGTAAAAATTTTTAATGTTTTTATTAAATAAGTTATGTTTAGCTGAACATAGTTTATTTAAATAAGCTATTTTTCAATTGTATCTAAATACTAAACAGTGTACCAGTTTAATATTTGATTACATTACATTATTATGATAGACTTATAATGCTACATTATTTATGTGCATTGTACAAGTCTGCATACATCAAATAATATTTTTGTTAAACATCAGGTTTTTGAAAATGTATAAAAAATAGCATGACAGTTAATTTTTCTTTGTTTGCAGTTTTTATACTAATGTAGTTATTTCTATTAGACTTTAAAATATATATGCAAATAAAGGAGAAAAGTTCTTTTCTAATAGGCAAATATAATTGAGACAAATTATTGTTTGTGTTTTGTTTTTTTATAATAAACTGAGATTTCTTGATGGTGAAAAATAATATTAAATTTAAAAAATTTTTGTATCAAAACTTTTAATGTTGTAAAAAACAACACTAATGCATAATTTGATTGTCTGTTACTATCAAACCAAGGTTTTTGAGATTAAAACTTATTAAAAGTTTTATTAGATATTATTAAAGAATTTCAAGAAGGAATTTTTCAGATCTGATGTGAATTCAATAGCTAATAAATCAGAATTTTTTTTTTTTTTTTTCTTTCTTACAGATAAAATAAAAATCAGTAAAACAGCAACAAAATGTTATTCTTGGTATTTTAATGATCATTTACAATTTTATTATCTGAGTTTTTTATAGAAATAACTGTATATGTCTTGTATTGTTTTAATTAATTATTAAATGTATCCCAGTGAATAATTAGTGTTAACATTTGAAGTGTTTTTATACAAGGTGTGATATTATTTATTGCTGTTGATGACAAATTAGCA
The DNA here is from genome assembly GCF_038396675.1 of Hydra vulgaris. Lineage (NCBI taxonomy): Eukaryota > Metazoa > Cnidaria > Hydrozoa > Anthoathecata > Hydridae > Hydra > Hydra vulgaris. The sequence continues at coordinate 50,511,111 of NC_088931.1, forward strand.
AATTTATTGGACATTTAAAAAGGTAATTATTTTCAAATACTTTTTTTGTTTTTCTGTATATGTTTGGTGTCATAACTTTTTGTTATTTGTTTTTCACTGGTTAAGGAAGATTTTTTTTTAAAAGTTCATTTATTTAACTTGTTTTTAATCCTATATAACCTTGAAACCTCTGTGTTTCTTTGATGTTGTTTTTTTTGTTATCGTGTGTATGATCATATGTCAATAAAAGCTCAAAATATGTTATGCCATCTATTAAAAAAGTTTAGAAATAATTTCTCACTCTATGAGTGACAATAAATATTATTAGTTGAAAAAAATTTTAATAATTCATATTAAAAATGTGTCTCCATAAATATAATAGGGTAATATTATAATATTAATATATAATATATATTCTATTTGATTAAAATACGGAGTATTTTATAGTTATTAATTATTAATATAAAAAAGTTTATTATGTAAAGTATGTAATATCAGTAATCTATCATTTGCTGATAAACATTTGAATGTGTCATTTTATACTTGTTTAAATAAACCTCTACATTATTTCTCAATGGTTTCTCAGGAATGCATGAGAAAAAGAAACTTTACTTGTATTAATGAAGTGATTTGTGAGAAAGCACATTGAAAAGCTCTGGTAAGCTTTACAAGTTTTTTTAAAAAAAATTTTGATTACCAAATAGTATAATTTTTTGATAATTTTCTATACTTGCAATTGTGTTTGATGTACATTTGCTTCAATGGATTTTTATAAATAGATTTTACTTAATAGAATACTAGATAGATAGAAACTGTGTTATTGTAAACATGTAAATACATAAGACTATATCACATAGATAAATATTGATTACTAGGTAAGTAAATAACAACATTATTATTTTGAAACTTAATGTTGTCGTTTAGCAATTTGAAGAATTTTTTGTAGACCGTTTCCCACTGTGATATAGACATAATTTTTAACTGAGAAAAAAATTGTCATTGAATTTTGATAAAATTTATATATGTTAATGTTATATAACATAATAGATTTTACATGTTATTGTAAATAATTTTTATTATTTTAATTTTTTTCTGTGTATTTTTTAAATAGTACTTTTATCAATAAATTCAAATGGCATTTATATGATTTAAGTTATGACACGAGACATTTTTATTTTCTGGGGTGTTTATAAAAATGGTTATTAAGGTTTGTGTACACACTCCTCTGTTGTGCAATTTTTGTTTACTTTACCATTAGTTTGATAAAATGAGTATTTGTTTAGTAGCTTTAGGAAATACAAGGTAACAGTGTTGGTAAATCTTAAGTAGTTGACATTGTTTTTAAATTTAAAGGAAAAATGTTTAAAAAAAAATAGTTGTAATCTTGTAGATTCTTCTTTCCAATTATCTTTTTAGTATTTTTTTGAGAAATAATTTTGTGTATTAAGATAAAAATCAAAATGAAAGTATTATGTCACAATAGGAAATTACAAATTACAATTAGTTGCAATTATGTTTAATAATATATATACTTTCTTTTAGAATTTTTGTTGAGTTTTAAGACAACAAATCATATAGATAATATTCTTTGCAACCTTCAAAATCACAGTATGAATTCCACATCCAAAAAAAGCGTTCATTTTTTGGAGCCTTCTCCATTGATCCATCGTAAGATATGCAGCTATAATGAAGCCTTATCTCAAACAAAGCAAAAACACTCACAGGCTCAAGTTAGCAAGAAAGAAATTTTGTCTTCTGTTAATAAGCAGTCATTAGTTCAAATGTTTGAAACAATTGGTGACAAGAAAAAAATGCAATTTCCCAATTCTCGTCAAAATGCATCAATAAATACTTGCCAAATAGAATCTCAAAAAAAAGTTCCATATTGTGTTCAAAATAATAACATAAATAAAATAAACAAACAAAAATCTAACTTTTTAAATGAATGTATAAGTTGTGAACTTATGTCTGATACAATAAACAAAGCGAGTAGAGATGTTCCTAAACTCAATGCACAAAGAGACAATGAAGAACACAGTTTAACAAGTTCTGAGTTGATCAAAGAGTTACCCAGCCAGTTGGAACCAACTAAATCACCATCTTTAACCCAAGAAAGTACAAATAAATTAAATATAAAACAAACACAATTATTAGATTCTTATGTAACTGGCCAATCAAATGAGATAGATCATAATTATCAAAGAAGCTGTTTAAGTACCAATGATACATTAAATCAAAATGAATATTTCGTTAATAATAAAAATGTTAAAACTCCACTATTTTTTAATAAAATAAACGAAAATTTAAAACTTTCAAATAATCATATTGCTACAAATAAAAATTCAATTAAAAGCGAAGATAATCAAACAGTCTCCTTGAATACCGTGAAAACAAAACTAGTAGCTCCTTCATTAAAATCCATAGAACGAAATCTTGTGACTTCTTCGTTAGATTCTGTTAAAAAAAAAATTGCTCCTACATTAGACTTTATTAAAAGAAATCACAAATCTTCTTCTTTTGACTCTGTCAAAAAATATATCGATCCTGCTTTAGACTCTGTAAAAAAAAAATTAGATATTAAGACAAGTACTGATAGTAATTCACTACATTTAGATAATAACAAAGCAGATTTAAATACTCTTTACTCAACTGAGTATCAAGTTGCTAATGAAGTTGAACTTTCTCCAACAGTTAATAAAGTAGAAGATAATTATGTTGCACATCAGCAAGGTGTTGAAAATACTTTACCTGATGACAATGACACACAAAAATTGATCGATAATAAAAATGAAAAAGAATGTATTTTACCATCTAGGTATAGTTCTTTTGATAATTGTGAAAGAACTATTTTAAACAAAACTGTATTAGAAGAAAATTTTATTTGTGATAATAAATCTAAAATTATAAACAGTACACAACTGGAGAAAATGTCTGACAATTTCATTCAAGACCTTAATAATAACCAGGTAAAAGAATTGACTTGTTTATCAGAGTTTAGTTCTTTAATATATACTTGTAATGAGGTTGGGTCTTCATGTGACAAAATAAAAGATCAGTTGTTAGTAAGTAATACACTTTCAAATGACATTTCTAAGTCTTGTTCAACACAATTATTGCCTAAAATTTCTATTTCTAAATCTTATGTATCCTCTTCATCCGCTTCTTCATCCTCTTCTTCAGATTCAAGTGAAGGTAAAAAAGGTCGTAAAATATCAGTTATAAATAAAGTAATCAATAGTGATTCTTTTTTATCACCATATCAACAACCTTTCTGTGATGGGTCAGTAAGAAAAGTAGCAAAAAAGTCTAATCAATCTTTATATAAATCAAAATATGACTCATGTCAAGAGATTTTACGAAATAAAAGAGTTTCTGTAGATTCTGCTATTGAAACATCGTATCGTCCAAACTTTGTTTATTATAATGAGCTCCCTAACGTTCCATATTCTAAATTAAATGTTTTAGATTGGCAACAAGATATAGAAAATGATTATAACTCATCATCATCATCTGAAGACTCATCTAATAATGCAAGACACAGGAAGTGTTCAATTGTAGATCGGTATTTAAACCAATCAGCTATTAGTAATATGTTAAATGGCTCTTCAAAAAGAAAGCAATCAATTATGTCATCATTATGTTTAGAAAGTGAACGCGCAGATAATGAATCTGGATTTTTTGAACCAGCAGACTCAAAAACCGTATCAACCTCAGAAATGCATAAAAATTTCAAAAGTTTAAGTGATTTGGATGATTCTGATGTTTTTTTAAATCGAACTCGTAATTCATCATTCACTAGTAGCATTAGTGATGAAACTGTTATAGAAAACAAAACTTCAAGGTCTAACTCACAAGAGGAATTTGATTGCTCTTCTAGCTTTAAAAAGTTTATGCCAAAACGCAGAAGTGGACTTTCTGGTATTTTATCTCTAGATGAACTATCAGAGCAAAAAATGCCTTTATCTCGAAAGATGAGCAAATCAATCAATGAATCAGAATCAGTTTTCACTCATAAAGAAAATTTCTATCAAAAATCTGAAGTTTCTAATAGAAGACCATCTACAATATTTATGAATTTCAATAAATTTCAGACCAGTGGTTTGGATGTTGTAGCTGATAAAGAGACTCAAGATATAATTTCAGACAGTGTAGAAACATTATCTACTTTCCATTCAGATTTATATCGACCAGTATCAAAGTACTCAAGCTTAGGATTTGATAAGTTAAAGTTTGATGAAGAAGAAAAAGAAGAAGGTTCTGAAACTGATCAAGATTCATCTTCAAAAAAATTATTTTACTATAATAATGAAAAAAATACAAATATTGCCGATCATGTTCGAATACTTAAAGAAGTTGTTCTTGAAAAACATGAAAATGAAGTTCTAGAAACTACATGTTCTCATGTTACAGTTGTTTCAGAGCCAGTTATTAAAAGTAGGCTGTTCTTTTTTTTATTCTACTGTTTTGTATTGTGACTAACACTTTGAAAAGGTTCTATTTGTTATTTGTATAATTTTTTTTATAGCTTTTTGTCATGTTTTTTATATTAACGATTATAATAAAAAATGAGTTGCATTTTAATTTATTTAAGAATGGGATGGAGAAGAAATTTTTTTTGAAAAGAATTTAAATCCGGACGAATCAAAATCTACAACATTCTCCACGATGGTATTTAATTTATTATTACTGAAAGAATTATGTTTTTATTTAACAAAAATGTTTGATATATATATATATATATATATATATATATATATATATATATATATATATATATATATATATATATATATTTATAAATATGTGTGCGTGTATGCATATTTTCCCTGTATCACTGTATATGCCCTCAGCAACTTCCTATTTCAGTATGACATCATAGTGTTAATTTATATTTATGTGTGTGTGTATATATATATATATATATATATATATATATATATATATATATATATATATATATATATATATATATATATATATATATATATATATATATATATATATATATATATTATTTTAGTGCTTTAATTTATATTTCTTTAAATTTTGTATAATTAATTTGTTTCTATTTAAAAGTTGGTAATTCTCCAGTTAAACAGCATAAATTAAAATTATTATTTTTCTTTTTTTGGGCTTATTAAAATTATGTCTGAAACAACACACCATTCCATAAATAAATAAAAATAGATCAATGGAGGGCAAGGTTTAGGGTAATAAGGGTCATTATTGAGATCAGATTAAAGGTAATCACTGGTCCAAATAGGGTTAAAACATGGGCAAGGTTGTTCTAACTTGATAATTAACCCTAATCTTAACCCTAAATCTTAACCCAGAACCTGACCCTCAAATAAATGTTATTTTTAATCTGTGGAAGAGTGTGTCACATCAGACATATTTATTAGAGGTGTATTAACCCATGTTCAGACGTGTATGTGACAAGCATAAAAAAGCAAATAAATATTTTTATTTTATACCGCTTAACTGAAGGATTGCCTAAAAGTTTACTACAGGTTTTTTTAATTGGTGCTTTGCTTTATTTTTTTTGTATTTTTGGTACTAGGTTGTTTAAAGCCTTATTAAATTTTTCTACTTGAATACATTTAATATTTGTAAACTTTTCATCTGATAACATTTAGTTTGGTTATTTTAACTTCTGCTTGTATAACTTTATTTGTGAAGAATATACAAAAGAAAAATGGTGTGAAATAGTGTAAGTGTAATTTTGAATTAATTATCTTGTTCAATATAGTATTTTCATTTATTTCATTTATGCTGTATTTAAATTGTTCAGTATGTGCTAGTTGTCAATATTAACACTTCTTTGTTTAGCTTTTTGACAATAATAGCAAAAAATGAATAAAAAAAATAAAAATTTTTTTGTTAAAATTATAAAAAATATGTTATTAAGCATACATTTTTATTTATTTGAAGTATTGTGATATTTAGTTATTTGTGACATTTAAAAAAAAATTAAATTAACTCTTTGGCTAACAGCTAGCTAATCATTAAAAAACAAAAATATAGATCAATAAAATGTTGTGTGTGTGTCAAATTAGTTGTTCACCAGGTGAGAAATTGTTTTTTGTGTTTGTGCTGTTGGTTGGTCTCCAAATGAGTATTATGTTTTTAGTGACTGCATTTATTTTTATTTTTTTTTTCTAAAAGTCTTCTATAAATTTTCAATGATTAGCCAATAAAGTTTCAAATATACGTTATTGTGCTAATGATTAGCCAATAAAGTTTCAAATATACATTATTGTGTTAAAAGATTAAGTCTTGAAAATTATGAATAACAAAAATATAAATTCTCCTTGTATCATTTTTTTTATATTGCTTCTTTTTTATCACAAATCTTTTTTTTTATAATAGTTCTAATGTTAAGTTAATTATTATAAATTTATAAATTTTATTTATTTTTAAAATAAAAAAAATCTATTGTGTTATTGTAATAGTATTTAAACTTTCATCCCTATATTTAATCATTGGTCATACAACCATGAACTAGTGAAGATACAATATTTAATCATTGGTCATACAACCATGAACTAGTGAAGATACAATAGCAATAAGCAGTCAACTAAATTTAAACATCAAAAAGAAAAGTGTTCAAAGATGAGTAATTGCCTGCATTGATTGAAGATTGTTTCTATTACTACACTTTATATTTGAGAATGTAAGGAGACTTAATATTATTAGCATATCTTAGTTTGAAAGGTGTTTCACTTATACTTATATAGGATTTTTTCATTGATGTGTTACCAGGATTTGCAGAATCGGGAGTTGCTTGATATGCAACATTCTTTGTTAAGCATTTATTAGATAAAGGACAGGTATTTTTATTAAACAATTGAAGTTTTTTTTTTTCGTGGTAATTTTATTGTTGTTTACAATATAACAATTGTGGGCATTTAGTTAAGATTTCATATTTAATATACAAATATAACTTTTACTGTAACATTTTATTCAACTTGTGATTAATCTTTGTTGACTTAAGATAAATTTTTCCAATACTGGAGATGTTTTTTTACATATTTTCTCTGAAATTGGTCTAACTAAGGGTGATGATAAATCGGATTGTTCATAAGAAAAGTTATATAAAATTTTGGTTGAAGATTTTTTAGAACATAATTGAATAGTGGTTGTTTTATTCATTACTTTTCAATCAGCATGAATTTAGTTTAATAAATTTTCAGGTTTGCGATCTTAAGTAAAGTTATTGATAAATTTCATGTTGTATCAAAATAAAAGCATGATGATTTTTATTTGAGGATCAATAGTATTTTTACAAATTACTAGCTAAGTTCAACTTTTTAAATTATGGTATCTAAAATAAAAGAAAGTCCCAAAATTCCTAACAATTTGCAAACCACTAAATAGCTGAAAGCTCCCATACAAAAAATCTCTTGATAGCGTAATCTAAATTTTTTTTTCTTTTTGCTAGTAGAATATTTCTAAGCTTTTTTTAATACTAAGCTAACATTGTGATTTCTCAGCAAAGTATTTGTTAATTCTTTAGTATTTCTCATTATTTTAGAAATGCATGAACACATTCTTACTGTTTTCGTTAAACCCTGCACTTCATTTCTTGCAAGGTCCAACAAATAAACTGTTGCTTCTTGTTAAAATTAACTCTATAGTCTTCTAGAATTAAGAAACATTGAACGATGATGATGAATAATTATTATTTTTTCTTAAATATTATGACTTTCACAACATTTAGACCTGGGCTTTAGTTTTTAGACACAGGCTACAGTACCTTATACACAGGTTTCAATATTTTTGACTTTAGTTTAGAATTTATACAGGCAGTATTTTTTCTCCACTGCTATTTTTTTTTTTTTTTTTAATTGTTAGAAGGAAAGTGCACAGAATAAGTACTCTTTTTTTGCTTAATTGATCTCGACTATACTTGTTATTTAGACTGCTCATGCCCCATCCCAAACCATCACATGACCTTTGTGTTTCTGCTGTCAATATATTCCCTTTATAAAATGTTACTTCATAGTAGAGTTATAAGCAAAGTAAGACAGGAAAGTAATTGATCTTTCCACTATTTGATAATGTTGAAAATTATAGTTTTTTGGTTCCTCCCCTTTTAAAATCATATTTAATTTGTCTTTTATTACACATTGACATTTGTTTTAAAATGTTGTTTAATCAATAGTTTGCTACACCAAATTAATATAAATTACAGATATTCAAAACTTTAAACAGCTTAATTTTTTTTATCATTATAAAATTGTTTTAAATTTTTTACTAAATGAATGTTAAAACCTAATGTAAAAGAGATTTATTTATACAACTAAATGCTTCAGTTTGATGAATGAGTTCTTACCTTCATATACAATAACACAAGATCATTTAAAACATTTATGATTTCTTTCTGTTCATGAGTTCATGACAAACTGAATTTGCTTGGCAGTATTGCAAAATGAAAGTTGAAAATCACATAAATTTTTTTGTATAAAATTTTTGGTCAAAAATTTTAAAAATCTTTAAATATATATATATGTATAATTGTTGAATGTAAATAAACTTCTAAGACTTCAGAGATCACCCAACTATTTACTAGGTTCCTTCATCATTTAAATCGTACTGTTTCCTCAGCAGGGGTATATTAGTGGCATAATATTAGTGTTTAATCTACAAAATGTATGTGTGTGTGTGTGTGTGTGTGTGTGTGTGTGTGTGTGTGTGTGTGTGTGTGTGTGTGTGTGTGTGTGTGTGTGTGTGTGTGTATATATATATATTAGTAGAAAATCACTAAACGAAAATTTTTTTCATTTTACTCTGTGTTTCATCAACAAAGATTTATCAGAAAATCTGATGAATCTTTGTTGATGAAACAGTGTAAAATGAAAAAAATCTTTGTTAAGTGGTTTTCTACTAATATATAATTGCTCTGTTCTTTTAAGAACATTGAACACTCTATTGTGTAGAATACATTTTAAAGTTGTTTAAATATATATATATATATATATATATATATATATATATATATATATATATATATATATATATATATATATATATATATATATATATATATATATATATATATAGACACACACACACACACACACACACACACACACACACACACACACACACACACACACACACACACACACACACACACATACACATACATAGATTTCAAATCATTTTTTAGTAAAAAACTAGAACTCACCAAAAATCAAATCTGGATGTTTAAAAAACGTAATAATAGAATTTTTGATGATGAAGTTACTGATCAGGTTTTAAAAACTGCTTCTAAAGTGCTGAGTAAGTATAAGATATACATTTTTCTTTATGTATTAGTTTAGTATTTTTACTTTTACAAATTTCTAAAGTTATATAATTTTTATAGAAAAAAAGGCATTTTGATATAAAATCTTCATTAATATTATTTTTTTGCTAATAAAAGATAAATATGAACAACTCTAATTTTTTCATTTAGATATCAATTTCAATTTGTTTCTTCAAAAGTTTGGTGATTATTATTTCTCATTTTCGCTAGCAAAATATGGTGATCTATTAAAATCAATTGCAACTAGTCTTTGTGATTTTATAAACAATATTGATGACATAAGACGACATATTCATAAAATTGAAAAAATTGCTGATGAGTATCCACCATCATTATATGCAGCACTTGATAAACAAGGGACGTTAATGATGTACTACCACTCTAATCGTGATCAAAGATGTCTTGACTATTTTCTTATCGGATTTATAAAAACTGCAGCTCGAGTATTATATGGAATGAAAACTCGTATAAGTCTTTATGAGTCCCGCAAAAGCTATAATGACTATTCAGTGATATCTATAAAAGCAGTTACTTCATTGGTTAATAAAAAAAATACTACTTTAAGTTTGCAATTTTCAACTCGACCATCAGATCTTTTTATGGAACCTTTTCAAATGGATTCTATTTTTCCATTTCACATGATACTTGATAATAATTTAAACATATGTCAATTGGGGTCTTCTTTGAATCGCTTGCTTGAACGTTTTATACCTACACATGGTTTGAATATAAAAAAATATTTTCGGTTACTCAAACCTTTGATCTCTTTTTCTTATGAATCAATGAAAAGTAATTTAAATACAGTGTTCATATTATCAAGTGTGAATGAAATTTCGTTTGATGGATTTAATAATGGTATAATTTTAAAAGGACAAGTGACAACACTTGATACTTCTGATTGTTTATGGTTTGTTGGCTCTCCTAAAGTTGATCTTGTTTCACAACTTAATGGGGAAAGTAACTTATACTTGAGTGATATTCCTATTCATGATGCCACTCGGGAAGTTTTGTTAGTGAATGAACGCACAAACGAGCAAGACAATTTGAAAACTCAGTTAGAAGTACTTACTAATCGTCTAAAAGAGACTTCTAAAGAGCTTGCTTTGAGTAAAATGAATACTGAAAACATTTTAGATGACATTTTTCCAAAGGATGTTGCTGAAAGTCTTATGCGAAACTTACCTGTTCCAGCTGTAACAAAAGAAGAAGTATCTATATTATTTACTGACATTGTTGGATTTACAGCTATCTGTGAAAAATCTGATCCTGCAGATATTACAGATATGTTGAACAATCTTTATATCGGATTTGATTTACTTTGCGAAGCTTATGAAGTTTACAAGGCAAAATTTTGTTTTTAAATTGATGTTTCTGAAAAGAATTTAACAATCTTTTCAGTATTATTTAGTTAAACTGCTTCTTTTATGCTCTAAAATTTGAAACTCCCTACTAAGTGTAGCTAATTAGATGATTTTTTTCAGGTTGAAACTATTGGAGATGCTTATATGGCAGTTGCTGGTATCCATCAAAAAGATGTAGAGCATGGTCGATGCACCACAGCTATGGGTATCAGCATGATTACTCGTGCAAAAAAGGTTTTTGCGCCTACAGGCAATCCTGTTGAGGTTCAGTTTATATTACACATATTTTTATTTGTTTATTTGATATATGTATATATATATATATATATATATATATATATATATATATATATATATATATATATATATATATATATATATATATAAACATATATATATATATATATATATATATATATATATATATATATATATATATATATATATATATATATATATATATATATGTATATATATATGCATATAGATCCGGGTAGGTATTCACTCTGGTCCAGTTGTTGCTGGTGTAGTTGGTACAAGAATGCCGAGGTATTGTCTCTTTGGAAATAATGTTACATTTGCTAATAAAATGGAATCTACAAGTGAAAGTGGAAAGTTACATATCAGCCCAGTTACTTATCTGTAAATTTATTAAAATATTTGTTATAAATTTTTGAATAATGATATATATAACAAAAACTACGATTCAGAAGTTTAGTTAAATATTGTTGAGAAATTTGTAAGATTTGTATATTATATGTGTGTGTGTGTGTTTATACATACATATATATATATATATATATATATATATATATATATATATATATATATATATATATATATATATATATATATATATATATATGTATATATATATATATATATATACATATATTTATATAGAGAAATCAAGCATTACGAAGAATTTGTATTTTTTGAGAGACCTCGCGAAGTTATGCCAGCGATGATGCAAAAAAAATACCAAGGAAATAGTTATTTTGTTACCCAACGAAGGGTTTCTCAGTTCCAACCACTGCCTAATGGACACGGTGAAAAGCGAAGGAGTTTTATGATGCCGATACGACGACCTTCGGAGGTCAGTTTTGTAAATGAATCTGAAGAGTTAGATAGTCGTTGTCCTAGTCCCACAGAAAGTGTGCTTTCCGATCATGACATATTTCCTGAAGAACTTCGTAAACAGTTGGTTGCGCTTGAACTTATTAATGGCTATCAAAACGGAAAATATTTTAAATTACCTAAGATCGGAGCTGCTTAAGCTTAAAATAATCTATTTTTTTGTTTTTGTTTCAATAATATATTTTTTTCAATTCTTTTTAAAAGAAAAAATTGTAAATACCATTTTGTAGATTTTAATGTTAATATTTATAATGTTCATAACATTCGTTGGTTTTCAAGTTTGTTGTATTTACTTGCTACACTAACTAAACAGTAAAGTGCAAATCCAAATAAATATCTTCCCATGATTTTATCAACATAAATTTCTCAAAACAGATTATTTTCATATGCCAAAATTTTCGCGGACTCGAGTTTTAATTGAACTCGAATATTTCTGTTATATTCAATCAACACGTTTAGAAAAAAGTCTTTCTTAACTTAGTTTGTTCAAGTATTTACTTATCCGGGTACGGTCTAAACGCTAAGATTGTTTAACTACTTCATGGTTGCACTACAATTAGAATTACCAAATGTCCGGCTTTTACGAACGAGAACACAGTAAAAAAATTTATTTTTTTATAGGTTTGGCACTGTATTATCCAACGTAAAAGCCATACATCTGGCAACCCTAACTAAAATCAAGTTTTCGTCATTAATTTTACTATTTTTCCTATACTATTATTTTCTATTATTATATAAAAAATTCTATTATTAACATTATTTTTTGTATTATAAATGCTATTATATACTTTATTTTCTTACTATGTTGAATTACATATTATAAACTATTTTTTCCTATCATATATTTATACATATATATATATATATATATATATATATATATATATATATATATATATATATATATATATATACACATATTACTTATATATTACTTATATATTTACAATTAATATAATGTCATACAGCCTCAAAAAAAAAATTATTTAAGTCTGTCAAGTTTAACCGTGGAAGTATAAAACAGACGGAGTTCAACCGCATTGAAATGCTTTGGGACTATACTCATAACCTTTTTGTTTCGTAAACATCAAGACTGTACTTAAACGATTAAACTTTATACGTTGACGCAAATAGATACGTATATAATAATTTAAAAGTATATTTTGACGGTTCGCCAATAAAATTTAAGTATAAATATTAAAAATGGCGACAACGAAACGGCAAATAACAACTTTTTCTTAAACTTCATTTTAAATGAATGGACTATTACAAGCATGAATGGAATTATGATAAACAACTAATGAAACTTTAAGCTTTAGTTATTTAGAAAATATATTTATTTTTTTTCTAAATTGTCTTAGCAAGAAAAGAAGCTTTAACTAACATACGCTTTTAAAATAAAGTGGTTTTATTAAATATATATAATTATTAAACATAATGTTTTAGTAATACATTATGTTTAATAATTATAGTTACAAATGGTTAGAACTATGTAGCGTATTCTAAGAACAACTTTTTTTTAATGTTTTAATAAAAATCATTTCATTAAATTTTTTTTGTTTTTGTTTTTTTGTCAAGTGAAACTAGTTTTTTTTATTGTTGGTTACAAGCATACACCCGAGACTACTCGAATTGCTTTGAGTTTGCCGCCTGATGAACTTCCATCTGTTTTATACTTCCATGATTTAACCGAGTCACTACTTCAGTTTTACCAATCCAGTAGCATTTAACCACTTTTTTAGAAACTTAATGCACGTTTACAGTTGAAAAGAAAAGATTAAGTCAAATTTGGATACATAGTTATAAATTTTGACGGGAAACTCCAGACTTGACTAAGGAAGGTTTTTGAGCTTGCCAGTGTACCTTAGCTTGAGTTAAAAGTATGCGTTGTCATTAAAATTTTAATCCTGGTAGTCAAGTTGCCAATATATAGTAAGTCTGTGAGCACAAGAGACGTGATCCTCCGCTCAACACGTACTCTGCTTATGTGTCTTAACAATAGATAACACTTTTTTGTTGCTGTTTGAAAAAAGGACTGGTAAATATTAAGATAGCATCACGATATTATATATGTATATATTTTATTATCAACAGACAATATATTGAAGGGATAAAAAATGTCAAAACAGTGTTGACGATTAATGTCAAGACAGCGACATATTATAGTGGCTCCGGTAATTGCAAAAATGCAGTTAAGTCAGGCAAAATAAATATACCTCGTTTTTCGCTTTTTTTGATTATAAACAGAAGATTTAACAAGGGTTTAGCATTATACATATAAATATAATTATTGAAAAAATATAATGGATCTTTTCATTAATAAATTAAAGGGGAAAAAAAGCATCCAATAATCCAAATTTGATAATCACTTTGCAAACAGCGGCGTTCACTATTAAACTATAAAACAAACATTTATTTTCATTTATGTCAAATAAATCAATTTTAGGCAATTAAAATTGATTCAAGATCATGTCTTGTATTACCAAGATAAAGAGAATCAACCCTTTATATAAATTTTCTTTTACTCTAAAGTTTATACAGATAAAGCTCTTTTATATAAAACTATTTTTTGTTTAATTGTTTGCTGCATGCATTTTTTTAATTTGCTCTAATGGCCTAAATTTGGTCTGCTGTTAATCTGTAGAACTTAATCTAAAGTTATCCCTCATTCTTCTCCTGTATATAATATTATATAAATGAGAAAAAAAATTGTCTTTGTCTAAAATTAAAAATTTTAAAAAAAAATTAATTTTTAAAAGTTAACATAAAGATTTTGTTCTATTATAAACTAAGCTTAAAGTTTTTTGTTTAAATATTACACAATAAGTAATAAAATTAAAAAATAAATAGTAAAAAATTGTGGTACGATGTTTTTTATTACAGTTTAAAATTAGCGGAAACAGATATTTTTTTAAAGCTGTTACCACGCAGTTCTTTCTTTCCTTTTATACAAACTTGTTTGAAATTGCGTCGGCTGATTGTGTAGTTAATTCCATCGGCTGTTTTTATTAAAGTGTTTTATCCGCCATGTTTACCAGTAATAAAAAAAAGAGAGTCAACTTGTAAGTTGTTGTAAATGTCAAGAGATTACCGTAAAGACATCTTTCTTTACAAAACTTTTTTTTCTCATTATGCTTGATGCTTTAAAAAGAATTTTAAAAATAAATATGAAAATCATTGAATGAGTTATTTTGCTCTTTTTACGTCGGTTTTTTTCTACTTGCTACAGACGACTTAAAAAAGAAACTTCGCGCGATCAATTTTTTTCAAACTTTCGCCAAAAATACATAATTTATTTCAAAAAAAAAAGATTATTTACTCGAAAATAAAAAGTTTTACATTTAAAAACCTAAAGTCGACGTTTTGAAAGAAAACTTTCTAAAAACATAAGGAAACTATTGCCGAAGCCAACTAGCAAAATAATTAGTCCTAAAATTTTTAATTCCTGCTGATTAACAGGTTTTTTGTTTGCTAGAAATAAAATTTCTAAGGTCTAGAAACAAAATTTTGCCGACTAATATCTTAAAAAAGAAAGAAGAAAAAATAAGGTCCTCGTTGGCTGACATTTGCCGACTGCCAACATCATATCCAATTTTGCTGACTCCAGTGTCCGAGTTTGCCGACTAATTTTTGAATATAATTTTCCTTGGGAGGTTGGACACCCCCTAGGCCCCTTCGGGACCGCCCTGGCAGGGGGTATAGTTTGTTTGTATTATTACTTTTGTTTAACTCTAAGATGGTTGAAAAAATCGCGACAATCGTCAAATTATGACGTGATGATGCAAAGCAAAAAAAAAAAAAAAAATGCATTTTTACTAAATAAATCATTTTTTGGCAATAACTTTTTTTACTTTGATAGTCTCTTTCTCTTAAGGCCTACCTACACAGGCCGCGAATGCCAATTTTTTATATTCTCCGTAAAAATGGAAAATTTTACGGAAAGGGTAGCTAGTCCAAAAATTTAATCTTTTAGAATGGCTTTATGATATTGCGTTTACGGTCAATTGTTCTTGTAGAATGGGTTTTCGGTATTGCGTTTATGGTTGGTTATTCTTGTATAAATATAGTAAATACAAGCATATTGAATAAAACTGAAAATCTGTCAGTATTTCAATTTTATTTAATTTGCTAAAACAGATCCCTTCAAACAGGCTAAAATGAATACATTTGAAACGAATAACAAGCTTGTTTTCCTACAAGTACCCTGTCATATTTTAAAGTTTATCTTTGTCGACCCTTTTAGGGTTTTGGTTGAAGCATGCTTAAATACATATAAATATATATATATATATATTTTATAATTGGAAAGGTTCAATTTCTTGTTAAAAACCTTT
Organism: Hydra vulgaris; assembly: GCF_038396675.1. Classification (NCBI taxonomy): domain Eukaryota; kingdom Metazoa; phylum Cnidaria; class Hydrozoa; order Anthoathecata; family Hydridae; genus Hydra; species Hydra vulgaris. Next base: position 50,527,232 of record NC_088931.1, read on the forward strand.
TTTTATTTTTTTATTTTATTGCAAATTATATTTATTTACTTTGTGCAAATTTATATTAATCTTTATATACTTATTTATTTAAGATTTATTTCTAAGAATTTGTTATTTTACTTTTTATTGATTATTTTATTACTATAAAAGAAATTTTTTTTTTTTTTTAATTTTTAAATTCTTTAAAAAAATTCTTTATGACCCTGTAACTTTTTGTTTTTGTTTTATCTTTTTAAAATAAAGTCTTATTTTATATATATTGGTAACATTTGTATACTCTAAACGAAATTATTTATTTTTTACGGAATCAATCTCGGGGCTTGGCGATAAGACAAATTGTGTCTTCTTCTTGCCCCGGCCATCTGTATATTGGAAATATTGGTTGTATTTATATTTTTATACGGCAAAAAAAATGAAAAAAAAAACAATATATATATATATATATATATATATATATATATATATATATATATATATATATATATATATATATATATATATATATATATATAAAACAAATTTATATAGTGGTTATATTGTATGCATCATAAAATACACTGTCTCTTAAAAAAATTACGTTCATTTTTTGTGTAAAATTTTACAATTATGCAAATTACAAGTGTGATGCTGAAAGTTATGTACTAAAAAGATATTTTGTATTTGATTTACTTTTTTTAAACCTTTATAATATGAAAGCTTTAATTAGTGGTCATGGCTCAGTGCTGAAAGCGGTTGCTTCAGAACCGTGAGGTCCGAGGTTTAATGCCCGCTCAAGACATTTTTTGCGACACTGTTAACAGGAGGCGTGAACCTCCTAGTTAATTAATTTTCCGTCTGACAAGACCGTAAAGACTTCTTGGAGCACCTTAATAACCAGATTTAGCAAAAAAATATGACATAAAGCCATTTTAAAACATTGTGGTTTTTTAAATTGAAATCTACTGATATTTTTAACTTTTTTTTGGTTTCTTGGCTTCTGCATGAAGTTTCTTAAATGTATAAAATTTTGAGTCTTCATATAAATACTTTAGAGAGATGCTTAGACAAATAATAACGCACTTAAAAGTTATTTGTTTTATTCTAAATATTACTACAGAATACATGCAGTGTTTGTATTTCTTAATTTTAATTGTGCAATAGCTTGTAGTTTGTTTGAGAAGTGTTTCAAGCTATTTAAACTGTTTTCTTATTTATATATATACATATATATATATATATATATATATATATATATATATATATATATATATATATATATATATATATATATATATATATATATATATATATATATATATATATATATATATATATATATATATATATATATATATATATATATATATATAAGGGTTTGTCTAACTGTTTACGCACAACTTTAATGCAAAACTTATTTTAGACAGGGATTGTGACCGTCGGGTATTATTTATTTTTATTAGGACTCTGAATCTGCGGGAAAAGAAAAAGAAAAGACTGAAATATTATTATTAAGGAGAAGGAACTGTATGTTAACAAAAATTATTTGAATTATTTTAAAAGTTCAATATTCAGACGCTGAATTTCAATAAAACTCCATATTTATTTTTAAAAAAAAGTCATAAAAATAGAGCTTAAAGTGATTTTTTATTAGGTTTTAGAAAAGTTAAGCAATATTACTTATCTAAGGCATATTGTTTGCCATCTGCCTCCTAAAAAAGCAAACGAGTTTCTATGTTTTATTTAAAACTTTAGATTTTAAATAAAACATAGACACTTTTAGTATCATAGAGGCAGGGCCAACGAAAGGAAGGGGGGGGGGCGAAAGGGACAGTTTGTCCCAGGTAGCAGACATCCATGGGGCGCCAAATGAAAAGGAGGTGCCAAAAAAAAAGGTCCTTCATCTATAATATAGAGAAATTTTGATAAACAAGGGCGCCAAACAAAGTTGCTGTCCCATGCGGCGCAACGGCACTCGGCGGCCATGCATAGAGGTACTATCATTTCTCTCTAATATCTGGCACATTTTATTTTATTTTTTTATCGTTGAATTGTTGAAAACAAAAGAATCTGTACAAATATTTCACCAAATAAAAACCATGCAGATCTTTTTAGAGTTTTTATTTATTCAACATCTTATTTTGATGTTTTAATCGTTTCAATTAAAATAAAATACGCCAAAGTTCGTCCAAGTAGTACTGCTTACCTTTATTTGAAACCAGCAAAGGTAGTAAACATCAACGATAAAGTTGATAACCAAACGTATGTTAAATGAACCCACAATCTACAAAAACGGTTGGCTGTAGTTACTCATCTGGTAATATTAACATAAACTGTTGATAGTAACATAAACTGTTACTATAATATAGTTAATAAAGGCATATTTTTAAAATACGCACATTTTTGTTCTTATTAATAAGAAGCTAATTTTAGAGAAACTAGAAAGCCAAAAGTTACTCTTCTTTAAAAAAATATTTTTTTCCACGAATTTAAAAAAAACGTATAATAATTTCGATTGTTAAAAAATAAATTATTTTTTATTAACATTTTAACGACCAAAATGGCATCACGTAAATAGATATATATTTATTGTATTGTTTTATACAAAATTAATTTATTTCAGTAATAATATATTTTAAAAGAGATTTAATTTTAAAGTTTTGAGATGCAAATGATTTTTTATTTCTTTAGAAACTCTTTCTTTTTCTTAAGAAACTTTTTTTTTTTCTTAAGAAACTCTTTTGCAGTAATAAAAAAACTCATGTAATTTTTTTATGACTAAAAATTTATATACTTGTGTCAATAAAATTAAAAAACATAATTTTTAAACTTTAAACATATTTTTAAAACTTTGAAAAATTTTTAAAGACTTTTTAATGAATTTTCAAATTATTTTTATTATTTTTAAAAACATTAAAATTTAAAAATCTTATTGAAAAATAGTAGTAGTATTTGTATAACATTGTGTAATCCGGTAGACGATTACTAAAATTATGTTAGCACTTTCAGTTTATAGATACGTTTTTTTAGATTTGTTTCATTGTTTGTGTTATTTTCCAAAAAACAATTAGATTAACCTAAATTAACAATTAAAGGTAATTTGACTCTGGGGAATATTTATTTGATATGTTTTTTCTTTTTATATATGAAATGAATCCTAAGAATACGATGCAAAATTAAAAAAAAATTATTTATTCTTCGAACAACTGCATCCAACAATTACACTTATAAACAACGATGAAAAAAGTTAACAACAACAGATCCACCACATTCAAATATGCAAATAACAAAATGTGCAAACTCATCACATGACTTTCTTTTCTGACCAAAACAACCAACATCGCGCAAAAAAAAGATGAAACAAGTTATACGATCATGCGTTGCAACTTCATCTATACGGTTAGATATTCAATTAGCTAAAGAAATTGCAAAGGATAGGAGATATCAAAAAAGTCAAACGTAAAAACAAAGCTGCTAAAAAAAAAAATACAGGAAAAAAAAGAAAAATATAAAAGAAACATGCTGTTCGAGCAGAAAATAAAAATAAACAACAAAAAAGGCGCAAAAAAAGAATTTAAAAAGAAAAAAAGCTCTGATTCAGACAAAAGCTTTGATGAATAGTTTTTTTTAAATTAAATTAAAAAAACAAATCTTTCAATTATTTAATAATCATATTAAATTTTGCATTTTTACTTGAAGATATTTTCGTGCGCGGTGCCGTATCACGGTGGGTAAAGAAACGTACTTGAACTTACAAAAATTTAAAAATAATATTCAAAATACAACTTTGCACAAATGTAAATAATAGAAATTGAGTAATAATCGAGTAGAAATTATGTAAAACCGAAATTTAAATCTGTTACGGTTTTGGAGTTTTTAAGAAGAAAGTTTTAAAATCACGGTAAGGAGACCGATAATAATTGCAGTTAGTTATGGGCATCCATAAAGTACGTCCGCAGTCAAATAAATGATTTAGAACCCTCTTTCCGCTTGAATGCACATGTGTGCTTTCAACGACCTTCCCCTTTCTCTGCGACGCAACATTTTTTCTTTTAAGTTTCAAATCTTTTCTATTGATTAAAGCCTTTTGAGATGCAGCGATTTCTTTTTCAAGTTTAAAATCATAGCGTCATACCTATTTAAGTTAGTCGATGTACGTTACTACTCTGCGACCACGGCCATATCAATCAATTTATCACGCATTGGTTCTGTGAAACTTTAAAAAAATATAAATAATAAATAGATATAAATAATAAATAGTTATAAATAATAAATAGATTCAGTTATAAATAAAGAACAATAACAGTTAAAACTACTAGAAACGTGCAAAAAACAGAGTGGATCTCAAACAGAGAAAAATTTGATCAAACAAATTGACAGAGAATTACTAGCTGAAATTTCATATTTGACTCACTGTTTGTCAAATCGACAAAATAGCAGAAAATTCATTAAAGCTAAAAAAAAAAAACTGCTGTCAGCGTTGATAAATTGTTGATGAGCAGCTTCAAATAGTTCAAGCAATTCAAATCGCTATTCCCTATATCTTTGAAGAAAATTTGAACTGATGTTAAACTTTTTGAGGTTCTGTTATTTTTGGAAAAACCTTTCAATAACAGTTAATGTGCTTTATTATTTTTTTAAAATGATGAAAGGTTTTTTTTGGTCAGAATACATATTATCTTTTTAGTATGTCACTTGTTATAAAATTTTTTGTTTCAACTCCAACTCTTTTGTTTTTTGTTTCGACTCCAACTCTTTTGCTTTTTGTTTCGACTCCAACTCTTTAGTACATGTTAATCATCATTTTGACTAAAATAAGGGTTTAAATTTTGAAATGTTTTTCAAAGAAAATTAACAAGATAAACCCTAAATGAATTTCAACAGTTTAAACAGTAAATAAAGTTAAAAAAAAAATCAACTAATCTTTCTATTAACAGTTTGTTAACCCATAAGGTTGAAGCCAAAAAACTTGTTTTGAAATTAAACTGCTCCAGATGATACCAATCTATTCCTCTGAAGCAGTAATATTTATGAACTCTTTACCACTATGAATAAAGAATTAAAACATATATCAAGTTGGTTTAAATGGAATAAGCTAATTTTAAATGTTAATAAAACCAAATGGACTTTATTCCATTCGTATGCAAAAAAGCGATTTTTACCAACAAACTTGCCGCAACATTATATAGACGAAATTGAAATAAAAAATGATTCCGTTACAAAATTCTTAGGCGTTTATATCGATGAAACATCTCCTGGAATCAATACATTACTTATATATCTACTAAAATTTCAAAAAACATAGGGATTCTATATAAAGCTCGTAACTACCTAAAACAAAATTGCTTAAGCCAACTCTTTTATCCATAGTTATATAAATTACTGCTTAGGGGAGTACTGTAAAAAGTAAGTTAAAACTTCTTTATCGTCGTCAAAAACATGCGATCCGCATAATTAACTATGCTGATCGTTTTACACATACAAAACCTGTTTTTACTGAAATGAGATTAATAAATTTATTTGAACTCAATGTTTTTAAAGTTTTATGTTTTGTATATTTATGGAGAAATTTATCCCCTACCACTTTTAATAACATTTTCAAACTCAAACCTAACAACAAATACGATATGAGGAACATAAAAGATTTTTAAATGAGCCGTTTTGTCACACAAAATTTAATCAATTTTGCATTGCTTCTCGTGGACCCCACCTATTGTCCGGCGGAATTTCGATCAACCAATTTCCTTTTATCTTTTCAAGCTCAATCTAAAAAAAGGTATTTTTTCACTTGATATATACTCAGATACTTCTAATATTTTGAAAATTGTTATTTAACTTGGATTTTATTACTTTTTTATTTAAATTTTTATTTTATTTTATTTTAGGTTATATTTGTCTTTATTTTGCTTGCTCGTATTTTATTAGGTTCTGACGACAAGACCTTGTGATCTTCTTTCAAATCCTAGCTTATGTTTAATTGCTAGCAGTTTGTATATGTGGGCATCTATACATGTGCAAGTGTATATATGCTTATATTTATATATGTGAGTGTTTTTCTTATTTTAATTATGCTGATATTGGAATTTTTTTAATTGTAAATTATATATAATTTAGTTTAAAATTTTTCATCTGATATTTTCATTTTTTTATTTTACAGTTTTGTTCTTTCTTTAAATATTTTACAATATTAGTCGTTTTACAATTATAATAATTTTAAAAATATAATAGAATGATTACATTAAGTAATCATTCTATTATATTATTGATTAAGTTTGTAAGAGGAAGAACGCGGAATCTCGTAGAAGACCTTAAGGTCTTGCCGTCGAGAACCGCTTTGTTTTTCAACTACATCGTTACATTTATTGCGTTAAATATGTATATTCTCGTCGAAAGTAAAAATAAATAAACGTAAAAGATATATACCACATATGTCGATAAAGTCGATAAAGAGACATTAATTTTGTCTTGTGTATGCCTCTCCAAGCAATTTAGCGAATGTAAAATGACTATGTATAGACGAAAAGTAAAGAATTTTCAAGTTTTTTTGTGATAAAAATGGTCTAGCTTTGAAAAGTAAACCAAGATTTTTAGATATTTGAGTGTTGATGGTTTTTTTGAGGGCTGTCCATGAAACGTTTTTATCTGCAACTACTCCAAGAAATTTAATTGTTTGGGATTTTTTAATATTGTTGTAACCGATACTTAGAGAAGAAAGAATTGATGGAAGTGCTTTTTTTTGTTGCTTTGAGTGAAATAAAATATATTTAGTTTTTTGTACGTTTATTGATAACTTATTGGCACTGAACCATGTTTTAAGTTGTTGAAACTCAAGGTTGACTTTATCTAAAAGATTATCGATAGAAGAAGATGAATAAAACAGATTTGTATTATCTGCAAACATTATGCAGTCAAGATTTGTAGAGACTTTTGAAAGGTCATTAATGTATTAAAGGAATAACAAGGGGGCAATAAATGATCTCTGTAGTACACCACATTTTATTTTTAATAGCTTTGAATTAGAAATATCGTCGATTATGACACGTAGTTGCCTATTATTTAAATAATTGGCAAACCATTTAAAAGTTTTGTTCTTTATACCATACTTTTTCATTTTTTCAATCAGAATTTTATTGTTGACCGTATCGAAAGCTTTTGTAAGATCAATAAAGACTCCAAATACAAACTGTCTTTTATTAAAAGATGAATTGGTGTTGTTCATAAAGTTTATGATTGCATGTTCCGTTGAATGACTCATTAGAAAACTGTACTCATATTCACTTAAAATATTGTTTTCTGTTAGATATTTATAGAGTCTATTAAAGATTATTCGTTCCTCTCAACAAAGTTGTGGAATACTCTAAAAGCAGAAAACCTAAAAGCCGGATTTAAAGCTTGAAGCATATTCCATTGAATAGAGAAGATGTATTAAAAAGGCTTGTGGCAATCAATAAAGATCATGGCGGTGAGACTGTATAAGAAATATTCAATTAAGGTGTAACAGATATTCTTAAGAGCAAAGAGAAAAAGAGAAAAAAATTTGCACAAGGCAAAGTAATTATAGTAGATAATATTGATGATGAACAAACCCGAGTAGAGCGGGGCTAATTGAGAAATTTTTACTAAATCTAGTTGAGAAATTTTTACTAAAATTTTAAAGTTAATTTAACCTGATAAAGATTTGTTAAGAAAAAAGGATTTTTTTGGCAAGATATTGCCTAAAGTTTGCGGAACTGCTCGACCTGCCCTAGCGGGGTAAGTTGAGCAATAGTGCGTGGTAAGTTGTGCAATCAACAAATAAATGAATATGTACGGTACGAAACTTGGGTGAATCTTCAATAAAACTTTCACTAGTATTAAGCATGTGTATAATTTATAAACTTTTAATTTTATACACTTTAATGACGTAAGTAAAAAAATAGAAAAAATTAAATATTGAGAAAGGGTCATAAAATATAAAAATATTATTTTATTAAACTATCTTGAACTTTGAAGCCTGATTTAAAAATTACTAATTTTAAAAATATATAAAAATAATGTACCACTCTATTATTTCTCATCAAAGTTGTTTCCTTGTGTTCGATAGTTCAGTTTTATTTATTTTTTCAAAGCTGCTCAACTTATCCCTACTAGAAAAGGTGACACATTAGTTAGGTTTTAAAGAGAATAATAAGGCTTAGGAAAAAACGGCTAATTTTGATCGAAAGTCCGATAAATTGGTAAAATATCAACACTTAAGTGAAAATGTTTATGAGCATACAAGGAAAAAAAGTGAAATTTTTTTTTTTACTATTTTGATCCAAAATTGAAAAAGCGCCCGTGTATCTTAAACTTTTCAGCAATCTTTTGTTGCGGATTGTGTTAACATTCTAATCCACTAAATTTCATCCATTAGATGTTTTGTCATGTGACGCGTAGTTTTTGAGATATTTTAATTGCCCAACTTACCCTTATGCTCAACTAGCCCCGCTCTACCAAAAAATCGAAGATAAAAAGGCAAAACCAACACATGTTGAATCTTTATTGTCTAAATCAGAAAACATTAAAGTTAATAGAAGTGGTTCTGCCAATGAAAGTTATGAAAAAGCAGATTTTGATTTTAATGATACTGATCAAGTATAACCTGATGTCAACAGTTTTCTAACAGGGAGTTGTCATGTAGTAGTTTACTCAGGAAAAACCAAGAAAAGTGCGACCTTGAATTATTACCTTGGTTGTTGAAGTTTTAGCAAGACCCAAAATTCTCAATATGAGGTTCGTAAGAAAAGTTGAGGATCCAAAAATTTGTTTAAATATCTAGAAAACGTCGTTATTGCTGTACCTTTCAAATACATATTGCAACATCTTAAACCACAGAAGAGAGTAATAGATATCAACTACAGTTTTTAAATGTAAAAGATATTGATACAGTTCATTGAGCGTGTCCGTCCAGTATGCTGTCAGCAGGTATCAGAAATTTGATCTGAGAGCATTTCTTTTAAGAAACTTAATATCTAGTCTTTAAAACATTTGTTTTCATAACTAGTACCCTGCATAAGCTGAGTTTTACTATATAGTACTACTTTACAAGTCAAGTTTTAAAATCTATTGCTAGGTTTTTTTTTTTTTGTGTTTGTTTCTTAAAAGTGTAACTTCACAAAATGTGATTTTTTAGTTTTTTGTTTTCTGAACCTGTATCTGTTCTGTGTTTTTTTATTTTAAAATGTAAGTAAACAATTAAAGGTTATTACTAATAGTGTTAGCATTATTTTATAACTGTCAATTGTGATTATTTGCGTTTTACAATGATGCTAGACGATCGGGTGAATAAAAAAAACAATTGCTTTTACTCAGCTTTTTTAGAGTGATTGTTCAGTTTTACGTAAATAAAAATTTAGAAAACTCGCTCAAATTTTTATTCACGTAAAGTTAAGCAAATTATTCCAAAACTGCTGAGTAATTGTTCAGCTTTACCTAAATAAAAGTTTAAGAAAAATTGAAGTTGAAGTTTTTTTTTTTTATTCACTCTGCATTGATTGAATGGTTATATTTAACATGAACTAATATACTAACAGTAAGTGTTTTTTTTAAATTTTTTTGTCCATTCTGTAGATATATTTGATAAACCAATTTCTTTTTTAAATTGATAATTTTGCAAGTGAAATGTTATAAATTTGTTTTTATATTGTAATATCCGTGTTCGGGATAATACACATATGCCTCGTGTTATTATTATTACTTGAAATAAATATGGCGGTATGCACGCTTTAAACTTTATGTTGTATTTAATTCTTAATCTAGTATTATCCTTAGAATATTACATGGTACCAGAAGTGGGGTAGTTAAGACTTGATGGAGTGAAGTTGAACCCGTATTCTTTTGAGAAGTTAAGGAACTCTGCACTGTTGTAGGGGTTGTTATCGGCAATGAGAGTTGAAGGTATTCCGTGACGAGTAAAAATGGTTTTCATGAGTTTGATTACAGAAAATGCCGTTTTGTCAGGAATGACACTGTTCTCAATAAATTTAGAAAAGTAGTCTATAACAATTATATATATTTTTCCATGCAACTCATATATGTCTGATCCTACTTTACTCCACGGTAAGTCAGGAATGCGTGTTGAATGATTTTTTCCTTTTTGTTGTTATTACGGTATTTAAGGCATTTTTGGCTATTAAGTATTAGTTTATCAATGTCGCTTGTAAGTCCTGGCCAGTATACAGTGTTTTGAGCTCCAGCTTTCGTCTTTTCGGTGCCAAAGTGTGATAAATGAATCTGTCTTAATATGAGGGGTCTCATAGCAGTTGGTATGACTATTTTATTTTATTTTAGAATTATTCCCTCTGCTAGGTGTAAGTTGTTTCTGATGGGCCAATATTTCTTTTCACTGCAAAGTATTTGTCGGTTTCAAGGCCAACCATAAGTTATATAGTTTGTTATTTGAGAGAGCACAGGGTCAAGTTTAGTGTCGTGCCGCAATTACTTTAGTCTATCTGTTGATATTGGCAGATTTTGAACTAAAGTGTGGACCATAACGTTGCAGTCCTCATTTAGGCTATCATCCTCGTCAAAATTGTTGAGGTGGGAACGTGATAAAGAGTCAGCAATGTGTAGATCTTTTCCTATGACATAATTTACTACAACTTGATATTTTTGGAGTCTTATCAGAAGTCTTTGTATGGGAGGTGGTGCTTCTGACAGCGGCTTGAGCAAAATGTATAATCGATAGAAAGTGATCATAAACCTCTTGAGTTTATGATCACTTTCTATCAAGACCTGTCGCCCATAGGTATATTGGTTGAAACGTTCACAAGCAAAAACGATTGCTAAAAGTTCTTTCTATATCTGGGCATATCTCTGTTCTGCTATAGTTAAACTACTAGATGTATAGCTGATCGGGTGACCTTCTTGCATAATACAAACTTCTAATCCATGTGAAGATGCGTCTACCTGAATCTGGACATCTTTTGATGTGTCGAAGAATGAGAGTACAGGAGAAGATGAAAGAATCTGTTTAATTTTTTCCATAGCACTGGTATGTTCATGGTTTTATGACCAGAGTATGTCTTTTTTAAGCAGCAGGCGGAGAGGAGCTGTTAACTCTGACATATATGGGATGAATTGTCGCAGATAGTTGACCAATCCTAAGAGCCGTTGCAAATCTGCTTGACATGCAGGCAATGGGTATGCAGACATGGCTTTATCAGGATTAATACTTATACCTTCATGGCTGATTATATTCCCGAGATACTTGACTTCAGATACTCGAAATTGTATTTTTTTTAGGTTGAATCTGATGTTTCTCTCACGAGCTCGTTGTAGAATTTGTTTGAAAATTGCATCTGCATCTGTTTTAGCTGCAATGATTAAGTCATTGTGGATAGCCAGAATATTAGGGATATCACCAAAGTTAATTTCAATCATCTCCTGTGCAGCATCCGATGCGCATGATATGCCGAATGGCATGCGGTTGAGTTTGTATTGGCCGTAAGGAGTGTTAAATGTGCATAGCTCTGATGAAGGTTTATCTAGTTATATATGCCAATAGCAATCAGCCATGTCTATGACAGTAAAAACTTTGTTGCCACAAAGATTGCTAGAGATTTCTTCTGTAGATAGAGTGGTTTTGTATTGTCTTAAAACAGACTTGTTTAGTTCTTTCGGATTAATACATAATCTTAAGGATCCATCTTTTTTGTCTAGGATGACCATTAAGTGTACCCAAGGTGTCGGTTTAGAAATTTTTGAGATAACTGTGGCTTTTTCAAGACGTTCAAGTGTGCTTTTAAGTTTAGGTAGGACAGTGATTGGTACTTTTCTTGGTGCATGAATGGCTGGGATTGTATTTTTAGCAACTGCGATATGATAGTTTCCTTTAACTACACCAAGGCCAGTAAAAACGTCACCATAATGTTTTAAAATTTTAGCTTTATTAATTTCAACATCGTTAATGTTTAGTATTTCAAGAGATTTGCAGGAACTTTAACCAAGAAGTGGTTTTACATCAGAAAGAGATACAACAAAAAATTGGCTCACTCGTGAAATGCTATTCTTTTTAAGAGTCAGATTCCAAGTTCCTAGTAGAGAAATATTGTTTCCACCGTATGGTTTTAGTCTAGTTATTGTTTTTTTGAGAGGAGGCTTTCCAGGAATAGAGTTGTAGACGTTGTATGGAATGACGTTGCATTGGGCTCCAGTATCTAATATAAATGTTATATTTTTGTTGTTTACTAAAATATTTGTTGTTAAATCGTCAGTACATTCCATCGATGCTGTAACATGATAAATATATAATTCTGCAACGTTGAGGTTGATTTCCTTTTGATCAACTTGGTCTATACGATTGGCATTAAAGCAATTAGTTTTGGATTGACACACTCTAGCAAAATGGTTTAGTTTTCCACATGCTGTCACTTTAGGCACCCAATCAAATGGTCTCAGTGAAATGGGCGTGAAAATTATGAAGAAAATACTTAAAAAATGCGACAACTCTGAACTTGGTCTTCTAGAATACCTCAACATGCCTCTCACAGATATGGACTACTCTCGATCCCAATTTCTCATGAACAGAAGAACGCGAACAACCCTACCTGTCCACCATGATTTACTTATACCAGCAGTTCCTTTAAATGCTTGTAGTCAGATCACCAAGTCCAGAAATCATAAAAAACAATACTATGATCGGAACGCATCTGAACTCCCAAATCTCGTAGCAAATGACACCGCCCGGATGAGAAAAGATGGAACATGGAAGAAAGTGACAGTTAAAGAAAAACTAACATTACCCAGATCATGCAACGTGGTAGATAAGTACGGAAGAGTATATCGGCGCAATCGTAAACATCTGATTAAAACCAATGAGCAACCACTAGCATATCAGCATGAACAACTTGATTTACCATACGAATTACCGGCAGCTATCACACCTCCTACATCAAATGAGGAAACAGCAAACAATGAAATTGAAGAAGCTACAAGTATTCATGAAACTCCATCGACTGAACCGCAGCCTGACGTTCGAAGGTCGTCAAGGACTAAACACAGACCTGCCTACTTGAGGGACTTCATTTAACTGTGTATATTATAAAGAACTTATTTAACTATATAATATAAACACATCTTAAAAAAATAATAATAATAATAATTTATGGAAGGAAGATGTAATATCCGTGTTCGGCATAATACACATATGCCTCGTGTTATTATTATTACTTAATATAAATATGGCGGTATGCACGCTTTAAACTTTATGTTGTATTTAATTCTTAAACTTAATTTAATTCTTAAACTTTAATCTTAAAATTTAATTCTTTAACTTCTTAATTTAATTCTTAAACTCTATGTTGTATTTATTTCTATAAAATCTAGCATTATCCCTAGAATATTACATATATTGGGTTCTAATTAAGTAAAACCCTAATTTTAAAAAACAATCAAGACACTTGTGAGAAAGTTTAACAAGTAAGCCATTTTAAAACTTTTAGGTTATCAAAGTCACTACTAACGATGGGGTGAGATTGATAAATTTTCGAAATAAAAAAAATATTACAAGACAAAAAAAAATTTTTTTTAAAGGAATCCAATAAAAGGGTGATACAGTGTTATATCAAAAATAATAAAATTTAAAATAATGTTACATCAGAGTCATGCCATGTTATCCTGCAACTGGTAAATAGTAACACAGTACAACCTGCTTCATGTCCTGCTGTCTTTTTTAGGCAAAGGCTAGGAGAAGCTAACAGTGACTTAAAACACTCTCTGCCTTGAAGCTCTTGGTTGAGTAAAGGCTAGAGATAAAAGTGTTTCGATAAAAGTACTCATCTTGGGCAGACGTTAAATGCATCCAGCTACAGTCTTGTTAAGGCAAAGACTTCATGGGTAAACAGATTTTATCTGTTGACCACCCTCGCAGCCTTTCTTTATCTATCAGGCTGGCGTAGATGCATTTATACAAGATTGTTTCCAGTTTAGGATGTTGAATGCTTGTTGAATGCTGAATCTTCTTGGCTCAAGCAACTCTACAGCTTATGGTCCGGTCAAAATATCTGTTAAAGTTTTGCAGAAGTGTTCACCAGAGTTGTTGTCTATACTTTCAAAACTATTTAACAAATGCTTATCAGAAATATCTTATTTTCCAGTCTGCTTGAAAGCGGCATCTGTTATCCTTATTTTTAAAAATTCTGGAGAACGATCTGACTTGTTTAACTACCATCCCATTAGTCTTCTTCCTATCATAAGCATAGTTTTTGAGTCTTTTTGTTTTTTAACAGTAATAGCCGATAGGTTTTATCGTGCATTAGATAGATGAATGGTGACATTTCTAAAGGCTTTGATAAAGATTGGAATGCTGGTTTTCTCCATAAGCCCTCTTCTTACAGTGTATCAGGCAAAATTTTTAAGATTACTGAATCCTTCCTTACCAATCGCAGTATAACAGTTGTCCTCGATGACCAGCACTCTTTATTTCCTGTAACTTCAGGGGTTCCTCAAAGTTCTTTCTTTGGCCCTATACTATTTCTAATTTACATTACGATCTCCCAGAAATTCATACATCTAAGGTGGCATTGTTCGCTGATGTTACTATCATTTATTCTTGTCTTTATAAGAAGCCAACGCTCTCTGATTGCTTGGAGGGGGCATTTGAGCTTGAAAGAGATCTCACTTCTGCTACAGCATGTGGCTTCTAGTAGCTGGTGATATTTAACTCAGATAAAACTTAATTTTTTTCAGCTAAATGATATTGCAATATTCTTTCAATCTTTTTGAACAATATTGTACTCGATGATTCATCTACCCTTCGTCTTCTAGAATTAACTTTTTCCAACTATTCTTGGAAACTATATATTAAATTGATTGCAAAATTAGCATCTCCTAAGGTTGCATCTCTTTATCATGAGGCGAGCATTTTCTTACTCCGGATTCTATTCTTTAACTCTATAAATCTCTAATCCGTCCTTGTTTGGAATACTGTTGCTATATCTGGAGCGAATTTTCAAAAGATACCCTTTTTCTTTTAGACAAGGTTAAAAAAACTATAACAGGCACTGCTTTAAGGAGCTAGCGTCTCTTGTGCCATTTACTAAAACTCATTCTTGTGTTACTCGTCATTCAATTAAGTCTTAACCTTTTACTGTGACTGTTCCTAAGTGCTCAAAAATTCTTATTCGTCTAGTTTTTTTCCTCAAATATCATTTATTTAGAACTCGCTCCCTTCATCTTGTTTTCGTGATTAATATAATTTGCAATCTTTTAAGTTGTCTGTTAATTGTTATCTTGCTTTATAAACTTCATTTTTTTTTTTCAGTAACTCAAAAGTAATTCAAAAGAATTGTTTTTCAAAAATGCCTAAAAACTAATAAAAGTTACCCCTCTTTACGAGACAAATTTTTGAAGACTTTAATGAGAACGCAGAGATTAAACACCCAATAGTAAGTTTATTGGAGAAGAATGAGAAAAACTAAAAGCTTTGATTTTTTTGCATTGCGTGTGTTCATCTTATTACAATCATTGATAACAGTCATTCTTGTTATTTTCTTATTTAAAGTGAAAGAAACAAGTAAAATAATAAATTTCAAAGAAAAGGAAATTATTACCTATTTTGCCAAAATTTGAAAAATTTTATTATTTAAACTGATTTAGAAACAAGTAATAAGAACTCATTTCTGTCATATACAAGTTGAAATTTCTGACATTTTGTTCATGTTAAAAGTATATTTTTAGGTTGAGTTAAAATATCATCAGATATTTTAATTCAACGTGTTCTTGATGTTATTCTGACATCAATAACACTCACTAATATCTAAAAACATTTTCGTTATCTTATTTTCTTAGTTCTTTAATGACCACTATCTCATGTGATCATTTTATTTTTTTGTAACGCTATCCTTTTTACTTCTTTACATGATTGTTTTTTTTAAATAAAGCTATCTAGTATACTTCTTTGAATAACTTAACTAAAAATAACTTTAAAGTTACAACATTTTTGGATGTTTACATAATAATTTATTTGCAGAGCTGTGATTTACCAAGAAGGTATAATAGACTACCCAGTAAACATTGAACAGTTGGTAAATAGTTGGCCCGATCCTAATAACCAACTATTAGCTACTGTTGGGCCAACAGTTGGCTATTTAGTTGGTACCGTGAAAAAAACGTAACGCTTTTACCAACACTTAGCCAACTGTTTTATAAACTGTTGGCTAGTAGTTGGGCCGTTAATAGTACATTAAGGGCCCAACAGTAATAAAACAGTTGGCAAACAGTTGGTACCATTACTGGCCCAACTATATGATTTTTTTCGCGATTTTTTAAATTCGCTTTTGCACTTTAATTGAAAGTGCAAATGTTATAAATGTTTACAACTATTTTTACAACTTGAGGTGATGGTGAAAAATGAGTTGCATATTTGAATTCAAAATGAGAAATGCTATACAAAAAACAAATTGTTTCCCCTGCACCAGAAAAAAATTTTTTTTTGTTGACCTGTGTAATAATACAGTAATGATCATTGTAATAATAACAGTAGTAATAACAATAACAACTACAACTATAATAATAATAGTAAAAATTTACAACAGTAGCAATAATAAAAAAACTAGCAGTAAGCAACCCTTAATAGGGGTTATGTGTAATTAAATCATTAATAACAAAAATCTGTCACAACACAGGTACCAGAAAATGGAAGTCAAGTAAAGCCTGCAAAAACCTAAAAGAAGAAATTAAAAAAAAGTTACAATTTTTAATTAAAAAAGTATTATTTGCATTTTATTGTTAGTAGAATTAGGATAATAATATAACAGAAAATATAAAGAATAAAAAATAGCTATAACAGCCTAGGTCTATCAACACAAAACACAGCAACAATAGTGCATAGCATAAAATATTTGTAAGCACACAATACTGTCTCCCGAGTAATTAAAAAAGTTTTATTAATTCGTCTCTCATCTAAACAAAAGAGAGGGAGCGAAAGAAAGTGTTTGCAAAGCAGCATGTTAAAAAAAAAGTAAATGTTAAAAAAACTAAAAAAACACGCAATAAATAGTAGTAACTGGTTTTATTATGTTACCAGTAAACAAAATTATTTTTACCTTTGTTTTAATTTCCAGCATTTCTTAATTAAGCTCCAGCTTCTCTCTAACTGTTGACTAATGATTAATAGAGTAAATTTCATACCATATTAAATTTACAAAATTAAAACCATGTTTCAACAGTAAGCAAACTAATCAAGTGATGACAAAGGGAACTAAAAAAAAAAAGAACATAATTATGTTTGAAATTGTAAAAAAAATTAAAATCATTTAAATTCAAAACTGTTATTAATTGTTACTATAAATAGTAAAATTCATACTTTGCTTTGTTCTAAATTGTCTAAAGTAAAATCAAATTAACAGACATTAACACTGCTTGACAAATTAACAGACATTAACACTGCTTGACTCTGGCAAGTAAGCTTTCTGCTCGCTGAGTAGAAAACTTACTTGCCAGAGTTTTTATTTCTAACATTTCCACAACGATTAATTTCATCTTGCCTAGACCTATCTCTTTTACTTAAATACAACTATTTTCAAGTTGCCTATTAATATTTACATTAATAACTTCTTTAAGCCTAATATTATCCACTTCAATTTCACTATTATCATTAAACATATTGCCATTAACCAAATACGCTATGGCCTAGGGGCCCCGCAAAAAAAAGGATCCCAAAATCGAATTGCAACAAAATTAAATTTTAATTTTTGGAAAGTGCATACAGGGTGGATGCTCGAAATTCGGACTTTTTTGACACAAAATAAAAATGACAATAAAAGTATTAGTTTCAAAGCTATATTTCTGAAATTTTAAACAGTAATGTACACATATAAGAGCTTTCATTTCACTCAATCCAGCTGCCTTTAGCTTCAATGACTTGCTCGATATGCTTCCTGAACCTGGAGCAGGCGTGCTCCACCTCATCGGCCAACATGTTGGCAGCTGCAGTAGTAATTGCTCGCTTTAGAGATTCAACATTGTTGTGACTTGATTTATTGGTCTCACGTTCCAAAGGGCCCCAGACATAATAGTCCAATGGATTGAGATCTGGCGAGTTTGGAGGCCAAAAGTGCTTAAACCAGAACATAGGGAGGTTCTCTTCAAGCCAACCCTGTACCAAATTGGAGGTATGAGCAGGAGCTGAGTCTTGCTGAAACACATATGGCCTACCATCGGAACACTTGTCCATCCAAGTTTCATCACCTTACTCAGAAGGTCCAAGTAGACTTCTTTGTTGACATTTTGGCCCTTCAGGAAGAAGTGTGGTGGCATGACATTGTCTTTGCTAGAAACAGACATAAAGACATGGACAGAGGCTGGAAATTTTGTCTGACCAATCACTGGGACATCTTCTGGGTCTTGAGCCAACCATCTGTCATTTCTTCTGTTCACTTTGGCATCCACAGTAAAAATTTTCTCATCACTGAAAAAACGAAGTTTACCGGCAGCTTAATGTTTTATTGATGCTAAAAGAACGGAACACTTAGCCACTCTCTTCTCCTTCATCGAAGCAAACAGCATCTACCTGACTTTCAGGACATAGGACTTGTACCTAAGGTCATCACAGATCACTCTTCTCATGGTGTAATGAGACACATTCATATCTTTGCTCAGTTTCCTGATGGATGTACTGGGGTTTTTGTTGATCGACTTCTGTACTCTGCTGATGAAGGCCTTATTCCTGATTGGTTTGTGAGCAGTCTTTTCTTTTCGTTCTACAGACTCTGCACCATCATTAAACCTCTTTGCAATATCATTAACTGTGCTTTTTGGGAAGCCAAACCATTTTATAATCTCTGGAACAGAGTGCCCGGCGCGGAGGGACTCAACCACTGCAACTCTACAGTCATATTCCTTTGACATGATGTACTAAATTTGCAATTTTTTTTTTTCCCGAGAGTACAATGTTTGTTTTGATTAATGTTTGAATTTCACAACATAGAATTTAAAAACAAAAAAATGCCGGCAAATTTAAAATTGTCCGGATTTCGAGCATCCACCCTTTACATTTTCATTAGAAAATTTCATTAGAAATTGTGTAAAAAATTTTACTTTTTTATTTTTCTAAATATTTTCATGATTAAAAAAAAATAAAATATTTTAAGACGAAAATTAAACAAAAAGCATTTTGCAACATTTTGTTTATTAGTATAAATAATAACTTTAATGAATAATCAACTCAACAATTTTATTTAACATTTCATATTTTTTTAATAACATTACGTTTTATTATTAAAAGTTCAACCAAGAACCTTCTAAAATATTATTTTCTAGAATTACTTGGTTCAACTTATCAAACCAAGAAAATAACTATAATTAGGGCTGTTTTTCTAATTAATTAAGGTTTACAATAGTAGTAAACATTATTTATTTGCAAAACAGCCTGATTAATTTTTCAGATTGATATTAAAAACGGTAAATAATAAATTTGATTTTTTATTATTTGTGCATAATGTTTTAAAATATTCTATTTAAAATAACATGAATGCGTTTAATTCAAGAAAAATTTTGCACGCTTTTAAGTAAAATATCTTAGTAACTGAAGAAAGTAATTGTTTTAAATTTTAAATTGCATTAAACTTAAGCGATATTTTGGACACTTTTAAGTAAAGTAAATAAGTGCGCTGGGAAAAAAAAAATCATAAATTTTTAATGTTTGTTTTCCTGTTTATTTTTTACAAACATTCACTTATTTATGAAGGCTATTTTACTTAATTTTAATAATAAAAAATAGTGGAGTGTTATCTATTAGTAAAATCAGTGCTCGTAAACAATAGCAATTAAATTAATTAAATGCGTTCATTTTCAGAACCTTTTAACAGATATGGGAAGAAGCTATGAAAGTGGAGCTGCAAAAAAAAAAAAAGAAAAAAAAAGAAAAAAACATAAAGAAACATCAAAAACTTGATAGTTTTTATTAAAAGCAGAATATCATGGTAATTCACCAACTTCAGCTAATCTTGCAAACTGTGGCATAAGTAAAGAGGCAAAAGTAAAGTTTGCCATTGAATAGGAAAAGATCCAGGACTTAGGGAAATTCTTTCAGCTGAGGATATACAATTTTGGATAGAGAACGGTCCGTTAAAATGTCAAAATGCAGATTATGACTTTAAATCCTCTAAAATGATGTATGAAGATAGCGATCGATATAGCTCAAAAAGTCGATATAGCTCAAAAAGCTTGTTAATGGGGAAAAAAGTAAATGGTGAAACATTTAATAGAGAATAGCTCATATATTCCCCAGCATTAGGTTGTGTATTCTGTTTTGTCTGCAAGCTTTTTGAACCCTCAAAATGTGCTTTAGCTTCAACAGGATATAAAGATTGGAAAAATTCAGGGGCATCAATTCAGGAGAATGAACACTCATCAGACTACAGAAAAGCTTCATAAGCATACTTTCACAGAAAAAATAACAAGGTTTTTTTAAATGATCAACTTCTTAACGAAATTCGCAAATAAAAAAAACTACTGGAGAGAGGTTGTAAGAAGAGTTATAGCTGTAATTTGCACATTGATTGAAAGAAACTTAGATTTTAGAGGTTCAAATGAAAAATTTGGGCCTGAGAGCAACGGGAATTTTATTGGTCTGCTTGAGTTGATTGCTCAGTTTGATCCTTTATTGGCAAAACACATAAAAAATTATGGTGACAGTGGTTCTGGAAAAACAAACTAACTCTCAAAGAACACATTTAATGAATTAACTGTATTGATGGCAAGAAAAGTTTTGCAATCAATCAGCGACGATGTTTTAAAATCTAAGTATTATGGATTACCAGTAGATTCAACACCTGATTCGAGTCACAAAGATCAACTATGTGATCTTGAGGTACATTGATCAAATTTCTAATGAGCCTATTGAAAGATTTGTCAACTTCATTCACATCAATAATCACACCAGGGAAAATTTAGCAAATGCAACCATAGACTTTTTAAACTTAAAATTGAACTTGGAAATCAGCAACTGCAGAAGCCAGTCTTATGATAACTCAAGCAATATGACTGGAAAATATAAAGGAATGAAAACTAGAATTTTGGAGTTCAATAAGCTGGCAAAATTCTTACCATGTTCAGGTCATTCTCTTAACTTGGTAGGAGAGGCTGCTGTAGATTGCTGCATTGAGGGAATCAATTTTTTTAGTTTTGTTCAAGAACTGTACAATTTTTTCTCTGCTTCTACAAAGTTGTGGCGTGTTTTGGAACAGTTTGCAAGTAGTTCAATGAAATCACTATTGAATACTCGATGGAGCATTAATGCTGACTCGGTCAAAATCATTCACCAGAACTACAATAAATTAGCGGAAGGATTGGTCAAAATCAATGAGTGTGAAAGTTATGAAACACAAAACAAGAGCTGCAGCTGGAAATTTGCTATAGAAAATGGAAACTTTTGAATTTGCTTTACAAATAATATGGGATCAAATTTTGCAACGAATGAATGCTGTTTCCAAATCATTGCAAAGTGCAACTATTACTCTAGATACATGAGCTGAACTTTATTCATCTCTTGGAGATTATCATCTTGGATTAACTAACACATTTGATTTAATAGAACAAGATGCAAAATTACTGTTACCAGACATAGATTATTTACAAAAGAGACACTGTATTAAGAAAGCTACTAGGTGAAAACTGATCAGACGAACCTTAATAAAGTCCACGTGAAGAGTTTAAGATAAACGTTTTTTTAAAAACTATCAATAATCTTACTACAAATTTAAAAGAAAGAGCTCAATGTTATCAGGAATTGAATGACAAATTTATATTTTTAATAGACACGAGATTCAACAAAGATAAGCTGAAGACATGTGTTAATCGTCTGGTGGAAGACTACACGGAAGATATTGATGATAATTTATATGCAGAAATTGAACATCTACATCTGTATTTGAAAGAACATTTTAATACTCAAGTTCCTGAATTGTCCCATTTGTTTTTGTACAAACTTATAAAGGAAAAACAAATGGAGGCTACATTTCTAAATACTGAAATCATTCTTAGGATTTTCAAATGTTTCATGATATCCAACTGCTCTGGAGAAAGATCATTTTCAAAATTAAAATTAACAAAAAATGATTTGCGATCAACTATGTCACAAGAAATGTTAAACAATTTTGCATTATTATCAAGCAACGCAGACAAAATAAAGTCAATTATTATAGATTCATTGATTAAAGATTTCGTTAATGAAAAATACAGAAAAAAGATTATGTAGATTCTAAAAAATATATCTAAAAAATTGAAATAAAACTTTTAATTACATTAAACTAAGATTATATTTTTTTAAACTAACATATTACTTCTAAATATAGGATCGCAGGCTTTTTTTGGCCTAGGGCCCGTAAATCCTGTAAATCCGGCTCTGCCAGTAACATTACTATTGTTAAAGCTGAATAATAAAAAAATGTAAAAGAATCTTACAAATTGTGATCTTTTCTAATCTAAGACTACATTTAAACTTAAGATTTATTGAAATCCATATCTTTTTATGTATATATACATAAGTCGTTTATTAAAAATATTAAACAATATTTATTTACATCAATTATTTTTAATTTAACAAAGAATCTAGACTACAATGCACAAATTTATTTAAGTAAGTGATCAACAAATTACTGACTGTAATTTGTTGATCACTTTTGTGTCAACAAATTACAGTTTTCCATGTTAAATGCATAAAATATATATCTAATATAAAATAAATCCAACATAAAATAAATAAAAAAATAGTAAACTTACTCAAATCAGTACCAGTTATACTGTGTGAAGTAACTAAAAAACACTTCAGTTATTTCCAATTGCACTAAAAAAATAGCTTTCAGCTCTTTCCAATTGTACTAAAAAAAAAAAAAAAAAAAACTTGCTTAGCTAAGTTGCCTAGTTCTAAAGAATCTGAAAACAAATAAGTAAAAAACCAAGAACAAACAAACATTTATTTATTAAAACTACTATATTTAACCAAATTAAATTAAACAAAGAACAACATCGATTCTCCTTAAAGGCTAAAAAAATTTTTAGCTCAAATTTGATTGCAGACCTTGCTTGTAAAACTGTGTGAATAAGAAACGCATTTAGAAAAGCCTAGAAACTACTTTAAAATGACATATCATATTTCATATGCAACATTGAAGTTTAGACCTCAACTGGACTAATCATTAGTAGATGTTTTTAAAAAATCCATCATATGATAAATATGAAATGAAAAAATGTAACGAATAAGTAAACATATAGAGAAAGACATCATATATGAATCAAAAATCAATGCATTGGTAAATTATTGTCAATAGCAATAAGTCGTTTAGGGAAGTGCTAAAAATGATACCATAAAAGCTATACCTACATTTATAGATTCAGTCATTCTCAAACACAAAATGCATACATATAAATTATTATATTATAACATATATATATTTATATATTAGAATATAATAACCTATGTATATATATATATATATATATATATATATATATATATATATATATATATATATATACACATATATACAGAAATGCACACGCAAACATACTACTTTATACGCACATATACATTTTAGCTGTATTTTAACTCTTATTAATAGTTAAAATAGAGCTAAAATGTCAAATACATAATAAAATCATCTTAAAGTAGGTACGTGAGTAAAAAATTTCAAATTGTTTGAATACTATAATGTTATATATCATTAGAAAGAGGATTATTACAGTATTTTAAAGGTGAAAAAATTATCAAAATCGAACAATTGGTTCAAAAGTTATGACGGTTTAAGTAGCGATTTTTTCTATATATGGATTTGTTGAAGAAACTGTGGTCAAAATAATGCTTTTCTTCACTTAAATTGTCATAACTTTGCCAATTCTTATCGAAATACAAATATCTTGGTGTCAAAAGATAGGTGTAAGAGTGGGTTACAACTTTATGTTAAACTCAAACCACCGGGTGTATCGGATGGACAGAGGGGGCACCAAACCACCACCTCGCCCGTATAAAACTGGACACTTTTTTCAGAAATTTTTTTTTTTTAAAATTACATAAGCAATATAAATACACAAAAAAGTTATTTTAAATTTATAGTAAACCACCAAAATAAACGAGAGGTGAATGTTAGCAATAGAGGTGGGTGTGGTGGCGATTGGTGTATCACACCCTAGGATCAAAAACGACTTGATTTTATAAATATTTATATCTTTACTATAATGAGTAAAATTAGTACACAATATAAAATTATGTTATACAATCTTACGTATAAAAATGGTGTTTCTATTACAAAGGGGCGTATGCCCACCACCTGCCTACCCCCCCCCCCCACCTCTCCACCCAACCTAAAAAAAAAAAGATTTTTTTCAAAATTTGAACAATAAATTTAAAAAACAAATTAAAAAATTGGAAATAAATTCATACCAGACAACCACCAAATATGGGAGGTTAATGTAAAACTCACAGTAGATATGTTGATGATGTTTTAGTACTATAATATCAAAAAATGTTTCAATTCTTGAAATATCTGATTGAATATTTAAAGTACAACAACAAAGAAGTAAAAAACATATTCCACTAGATTAAAAGATACATTAGTGGTGCATCCATGGTCATAAGAGAGTGGAGTTTAAAAGAGGGCGTATCCAAATATGTCATAAGAAAGAGGCATTCTAATGCCCTTTCCACTTCTTACCAAAAATTATTCTTTAATTGGATATATATTACAAAAAAAATTATACAACTACTAATGTGGGGCTATAAGTCAATTGGCTGTAAAAAACATGTCATCTTTCTAACCAAGTATAGCAAAAACCTATAATAAAGTCTTTCATGTGATTATTACATTAACAGAAGTAAGGACCATACAGTATAGTTAACGAGCTAGCCATTTTGTTTGGTTAACAAACAAATTTTCTGTTTCAAAATAAAAAATAAATAAAATATTAAAAAATAATAATAATAATATAAAACTGTTTTAAAAAAAATACAATATATTTTTGTCTTGGCTTTTAGTGAATGATTAAAATAATTAATTCCAAAAATGAAACTGTTTTAACCATTTTTAACGATAGAAACCACGTGAAGGTAAGCCAGAGCCGTCTATCAAAAAATTTAACAAGTCACAACACTTGCTGTATTATTTAGGCAAGTCACAACACTTGCTGTATTATTTAGGCAAGTCACAACACTTGCTATATAATTTATGCAAGTACAACACTTGCTGTATTATTTAGGCAAGTCACAACACTTGCTATATAACTTAGGCAAGTCACAACACTTGCTATATTATTTAGGCAAGTCACAACACTTGCTATATAATTTATGCAAGTCACAACACTTGCTGTATTATTTAGGCAAGTCACAACACTTGCTGTATTATTTAGGCAAGTCACAACACTTGCTATATAATTTATACAAGTCACAACACTTGCTGTATTATTTATGCAAGTCACAACATTTGCAATACATTTTTGGCAAGTCACAACACTTGCAGTGTTATTAAATTAATTAAATTGTAACTCACCGGAAACAACATCAGCAGCAAGCTGGATCTTTTTCATGCAATAGTCAACAGCTTCATTATCAGTTTCATCATCTTTCCAGTAAGAAATGGTGTAAATGAAGTCATTTTTTCTTTTATTAACTTTTTTTACTCTGCCGCGATATAAAACACTTTTGCATGTCTTTGGATCGTACCATTCATGTTCTAGTTTCTTCCCAACAATTCTATCTGACATGACATCTTCTAAATCAAATAGTTGGTCATTGGATAAGTGCTTATATGAATTAATAATCTCTTCAAAATTTAATTTAGATAGGTCACGCTCTGACTTTCTTTTTTCTTTTTCATCCATTTTTTGGCGCTTGATTTTTTGTCTTTTGCAAATCTCATCTCCTACTTTGCATCGATAGAGTCGATTTGCAAATCTGTTTTTACGTGCAACATTAATTGACCATTTAACAATCTTTTCTCTTAAACTTAAATCTAGAGTGTCTAGATAGTCGACAGTCCTATTCTTTTTTGATCTAAGAACTGTATTTGATAAAGAACTGTATTTGATAACTAATAGTAAATGACTAAATACTAAATTAATTCATGTAATAGGGATATAACTGACTGATCCTCTGTAAAGCAAGTTCATCTAAACAAATTAAATTAACTTTATTTTGAAAAATTAAGATATAAATTTGCATATAGTAAGTCATTTGTATATATATATATATATATATATATATATATATATATATATATATATATATATATATATATATATATATATATATATATGTAAATGTACTCTTCCTGATGATCCAGCAATGGTGAAACTTCAAGTCGAAGATAAAAGTTAGATAAGTGTTTTTTACTAATATATATATATATATATATATATATATATATATATATATATATATATATATATATATATATATATATATATATATATATATATATATGTAAATGTACTCTTCCTGATGATCCAGCAATGGTGAAACTTCAAGTCGAAGATAAAAGTTAGATAAGTGTTTTTTACTAATATATATATATATATATATATATATATAATAAAAATAACTACCGAGCTATTGAAAAAAGAAAGTAACTAACTGATGTTGTTGGCTGACGCCATTTCACAACTTAGAGCATCTAAAACAGCGAAAGAAATATTTAAGTTATACATAAAGGTTTAGATAGTGGCAAAATAATAATTTAAAATTAATTTAATAAATTTATGTAAAAATAACTTATTTATTAGTTATAAATTATAATCTAAAGGCTTTCCTTGTTAAATAAAGACAACGTTCAAACTTCAAATTAGATATGATTCATAACTAATTTGATTCATATATAAACTATATTATGAATATGATACAAAATACTATGTGAAACCTTTATTTTCTTTCTCCATTTTGTTTCTAAATAAAATATAAAATTTAAGTCTTATTTTATTATTTACTAAAAATCCTTTTAATAAAACAATTTTGTTTAAATTTACATATTTTTAAATCATATTTTCACTATAAAGTATCTAGGTTTATAATATCAATTTATGAAATAAGTTAAATATTGCTAATAATATTATTAATATGAATGTTATATATAAAAAATATATATATATACAAATAATCAACGGACCCCTCTGTCTCCCGCGCTAACAACAGGGAAAATGTAAATTAGGTAACAAAAGTGCAGCAAGAAATAGGGTGACTGCTACATAATATTTTTTAACGAAATTTGGCAGGTGCATAGATAATTGAATAACTTAAAAATACAAATTGAATAGATAAAATATAGACTATATCCTGGACATTAATTTCACCACAGAAGTACAACTAAAACTTTGACATCAATAAACTCGCTAATATATCAATTGAGTATAATTAAAACCAAATTAATAATAAGCTTCAACTATTCTTCTTTCTAAAAATACTCTATGTTGATAACGAATACTAAAAAGTTATTTCAGAAAGCCTTCCTCAAGCACGCTAACTTTGAAGAGACTGCGAAAATCGTGGCACAAAATTTTAGCACAAAATTCGGTTCCGTAAAACGCAATTGTCACGTACCTACTTAAAGTTAAATTAAAAACTCTAACAAATGTCATAATTTATATCTGAATGTGTAACTAATGAATAAAAGTAAAATATTTGTACTTATCAGCAAAACGGTTTTATTAAAAGGTGAAGGAAAGTTTGAGTTTAAAAGTTTAATTGAAAGGTAAAAAAGCGTTTGAAAGTAAAAAATTTATAAATTGCTTCATATTATACTAACGCGACTAAACATTTACATAATATATAAATTTAAAAACTTAGCGTGTTTACTGGGTAAATTATAAATCGTTGGATTTACAAATACCCTCAAATTTTAGAGAACTGTCGCGGATAAATCTCTCTATTCCAATGAAAACGCTTTTTGCATATTTATTAATTGTATTTATCAGCTGCCAGAAACACATATTATTTTTTAATATATTTAAAATGGATGAAAAAGGACAATTAAAATATCTCAAAAACTACGCATCACATGACAAAACATTTGATGGATGAAAGTTAGGTAATTAGAATGTTAACACAATGCGCAACAAAAGACTGCTGATATGCTACTGAGTAAGATACATGGGCACTTTTTCCATTTTGGACCGAAAAAGAGAAAAAAATTGTATTTGCTATTTTTCTCTTGAATGTTTATAGACTATTTTTTACCGTCCATCAATTTAGCGTTGATATTTTACCAGTTTATCAATCTTTTAATTAAAATTACCCGTTTTTTTAAAAGTCTTATTGTTCTTTTTAAAACCTAACTAATACGTTACCTTGTCGGTGACGCGGAAAAGTGTCGAAAAATTTTGATTGTTGCAAATTTTGATTGTCGCAAATTTGATTTTCGAAAATGTGAAAAGTGTCGCAAATTGTCACATGATTGATTGTCGAATAAAAGAATTAGAAATAATGTCGCAAATGAATTTAATAAATAGTGTCGAAAACAAAAAAACGGAAAAGTGTCGCAAATGAATCTAAGGAATAGTGTCGAAAACAAAAAAAAGGAATAGTGTAGCAAATGAGTTTAAAGAATAGTATTGAAAACAAAAAAACGGAATAGTGTCGCAAATGAATTTAAGGTAATACCTTTGATTTTCAAATAGTTTGACATTTTTTTTGTTTTAAGGTATTAAATAATTTTTGAGGATTTTTTTAAACCTTTTGTTACTCATGGTTATTCTAGACTTATGTTTGTTTTATAAAAGTTACATTTTGGGAAGTTTTTATCATAAACTTCAAACAAATGTTCCTTAAATGATAAAACATTTGTTTCGTTTGTATCATTTGTATAAAGCGTTTGATAATGACCTATTTTTCCTGCAGTATTGAATCGGTATTATTATTCGAGGGGTTTAGTGGAAAAGTGGTTTAACCCACATTTTAAAAATTTTCCGGATAATCACTTCCAACAATACATTGAGTATGTAGTTTGTTATGGAAAAAGTACCAAACCCCAAAACCCATCTATACAGTGCTGCTAACCAGTCCACCCACTAAAGCCAGCACTGCTGCTACCTATAATCATATTTACTTTAATAGAAAAATAAATTTTGAATTGTGGAAAAGTTACCTATCTCACAATTAACATGCCAAAAATAAACAGTTCAGATTCGGAACACTTTCTAATGAAAAGTGATTGTGATGATTCAGATGCAGAAAACGACCCGTCTTTAGCGGATGATGTTAGTAAAGGTATGTATATAATTAATAAAGCATCAAGATGTACTTTTTATTGAGTTTATCATACACTAATATAGTTTCTAGTCTCAATATTGATTAGGCAGTTTTTCTTCTAGTTTTTTCAAAACTAACATGTACTTTTTTATTTATTTATTTTTTGCCGTATACATTTAATCATACCGTAAACATGTGTAATTACAAATTGCAGGGGCAAGAAGAAGACAAATTGTCTTATTGCCAAGCCCCTTAATATATACCGTAATGCAAAATATTAAAAAATAGAAGTCATAAAACCACAGCATATAAAACGTTTTTATATAGAATTTATACGAAAAACAAAAACAAGGAAAAGATAAAAGTCCCGAGCGTCTGACTTTAACTAGGATAATCCACTTTAAAAAAAAAAAAACTTTTATATAATATAACGAATAATGTAAAAGTAATGCAAACAAATATTTGCAATTGCAATTGCAAAAAAAGAATATTGCAAATAGACAAAATTTAAATATCATAGTAAAATATTTAGTATAAAAAAGATATATAGTTTTAAAAAGCATGCACGCAAATACTCATAACCCTGAAACTTTCTTTTTAAACCAGTATATACATTGAAATATTTGGAGTAACAATAACAATTGAAATAATTTTTTCAAAGTCTGCAAAGTTGATAATGACCGACGTTGGTTAAGTTTATCAGTACCAACCCGCAAGTTTTGCTGCAGATTTGGGAATAAATATATTGAAGAAAACGCAAGATCTGTACCTATAGCATATTCTGCTTTTGGCATTTTCGATAATATTCCTATTTTCACAATTTTGGTTTATTTTCTATTTCGATATTATTCTAGAAAGACCCTTTTCGAGATTATTCTCTTTTGAACTATTTTGATCTTATTCTATAAACTATGACTCAGAAATGCAGAAAATGTCTAGATAAAAAAGGACATTTTGGGGCTTTGCTTACAGACCTTTTAAAAGCTTTTAATTAAATTTTTCATGCTTTGCTTATTGCTAAATTGAATGCATATAGTCTCAGCAGAAACGCATTAAAGCTCATTCAATCGTACCTTAGTAATAGAAAACAAAGAGTAAAAATAAATAATCAATACAGCTCTTACTCTAATATTTTGTTTGGCGTTCCACAAGGCTCAATTTTAGGTCCATTACTATTTAATATCTTCATAAGTGATCTATTTCTATTTTTATCCAATGTTGATACTGCAGGATATGCTGATGAAAACACTCCTTTTAGTGCAAAAAATGACTTAAATTCTGTTGTGAGTGACCTGATAATGAAAAATTACTTAGTATAGTGTTTAATAATAAACTTTTCTTTGATAACCATGTTAACAATTTATGTAAATAAGTTAGTCAAAAAGTTAACGCGCTCTCCAGACTCGTTTCTTTTATGTCTCTGAATTAAAGAAAACTTATACTTAACGCTTTTATCACATCTCATTTTTCTTACTTTCCATTAGTTTGACTATTTCATAGCAGAAAACTTAACAATCGTATTAACAGAATACACGAGAACCCTTAGAATTGTAAATCAAAACTATCAATCTCCTTTTGAAGAACTACTTATAAAAAATGGTTCTAAAGACTATACATCACCAGAATTTATATGTCTTGGTTACGGAAATTTTCAAACTAGATGTTGACAATATTTTGACAACATCATGACAAAACGTTTATCGCAGCAAAAACGTCGAATGGAAAATTTTACACTTTTAGACGTGAATAATTTTTCAATTAATTGCTTATAAGTCATAGTTCTTATATAAATATTGATCGAGATAAAATTTTCTATCCAAACGTATAAAGTTTATAAGATTTTAGAGGTGTCAAAATGGACCCTTTTTTGCCCCTAAAATTGCCTAAAAGGGATATTAATGTAGCGCAATTAACTTGGTTTCTTTTACGCCCACCTAAAGACTTTCTAAAGCACTTTCTCTCTTCCAAATTTCAGCATTATGCTATTTTTGTCTGGGTTTTACTCTATTTTCCGCTAATTCTAACCGACTACAACTCCGTTTTTACTTTATGCGACACTATTCTGTTTTTACTATTTGCGACACTATTCCGTTTTTACTATTTGCGAAACTAATCCTTTTTTATGTTTTCGACACTATTCCGATTTTACTATTTGCGACACTATTCCTTTTATTATTTGCGACACTATTCCTTTTTTTCCTTTTGACACTATTCCGATTTTACTGTTTGCGACATTATTCCCTTTACTATTTGCAACACTATTCCTTTTTTTTTGTTTTCGACACTATTCATTAATTTCTTTTGCGACACTATTCCTTTTTTCCCTTTATTCCTGTCACCCAACCTTGTTTAGTAGAGGTAAGTTTTGAAAGCTTTTGAGCAGCTTTGAAAAAATAAAATAAAACTGAACTATCGAACACAAAGAAACAATTTTGATGAAAAATAATAGTGATATTATTTTTATATATTTTTAAAATTAGTAATTTTTAAATCAGGCTTCAAAGTTCAAGATAGTTGTATAAAATAATATTTTTATATTTTATGACCCTTTCTCAATATTTAATTTTTTCTATTTTTTTACTTACGTCATTAAAGTGTATAAAATTAAAAGTTTATAAATTATACACATGCTTAATACTAGTGAAAGTTTTATTGAAGATTCACCCAAGTTTCGTACCGTACATATTTGTTGATTGCACAACTTACCACGCACTATTGCTCAACTTACCCCGCTAGGGCAGGTCGAGCAGCTCCGCAAACATTAGGCAATATCTTCTCAAAAAATCCAAAACTAAAATTCTTTCTTAACAAATTTTTAGGAGGTTAATTTAACTTTCAAATATTGAAAAAATTATGTAAATCCGACGCACCGTTTATGAGATTGGTTAGATTTAGTAAAAATTGCCCAACTAGTCCCGCGCTACCCTACCATATCGTATCATAAAACGTTTTAAGAAAACTGGAGAAGAAATTCTACCAAATAAACCAGAGAGAAAAAGAGTGGTTCGTACCAAAAAGTTCATAGCAGCCATTCGAGAAAAAATTTGACTCCATTTGAATCAGTTGCAATATCAATTGTAAAAGAATTTGAAACCTATCCCAAAAACATCAAAAATTTGATTAAAATGGACTTAGGAATGAAAGCATATAAAAAACAATATCTGCTGGTCTAGCAAACAGAATTAAACTTGAGCGTGTTAAGAGATGCAAAATGATGAAAAAACGGCACGGTGACCCACCAATAATTTTTTCTGATTAGAAATTATTCCCGCTTAAGCGTTCTCTTGACAGAAAAAATTATTGAGTGTATGGAGTAAGTTTGCAAAAGAACCCACGAAATGTTAAATTATCAGTTATGCTGCTATGATGTTATGCATCATGGGTTATGGTTTTTGGTGCATTCTCCAAGGAAGGAAAATTCCAACAAAATGTTTTGATAGTGAAGTTAAAACCAACCAGTAGCACTATTTAAATAACATTTTGTCTCTCATATCAAATCTTATTAGAATGGCCTGCTAGCAGTCCAGATTAAAACCTATTGCATTTCTTTGCATGGAGTTACTGGAAAAACTAAAAAAAATGCGAAATGCAGTAATTTAATAGATTTTATTAGTCAAAGAAAATAATAATTGGTTTTATTAGTCAAAGTTTGTTTTTAAATTCATGACAGTCTCGTCCATTCCAGCTGTGATAACCCTTTCAAGAGAGTTCAAATGTGTAACAAAAAAAGAGGAGAAAGATTTGAAATCATTTAACTTTTTGTATTAAATAATAATGTAACTTTTAGAAAAAGTTTTTATATATCGAAACAGCGCTATGGGACATTTGTAGTACATTAGCTACAAATTTAATATTCTGACGGATTTTTCATTATTATTATTGTCATTATTATTAATATTATTGTTATTATTGCTATATATATATATATATATATATATATATATATATATATATATATATATATATATGAATGTATATATTATATACAGTGCTGGATTAAGGAGGGGGGCTATAGCCCCGGGTCGCACAATTTTGAGGGCTCCGATTCAAAGTAAAAGATTTTTTTATTAACTCTGAAAATTAAATCTTTTATTAACTTATAAAAGCTAAAGTTAAATTTACTAAATTGTCTAATTGAAAACAAAAACACAAAAATAAAAAAAGACTGTCATCAAAAACGCCGCATTACAATTTTTCGGTCTTCGACTAACGAAGGAGCGCTAATCGCTTCTACGAAAAAAATTATTAGATTGGTAGCAGCGTCTTATATAAAAAATCGAATGTAATATTTGTACAAATTGCTACAAAAACAAATCCCTTTGGAAATTTATTAATGATGATTATTAATGAATAATTATTTTGTTTTTGTAAAATGTATTAACGATTGCAACTCTACAATTCTTCTGTACTTTCGCACAAAGGAATTCTTGTGTGAATGCATATAAAAGCTGTAACGTTAAACTTGCGAAAGAGAAGGTTCAAGAGAAAATACGAATAGCTTAGCACTTTTCAGGTTATACAGTTATTATTAAGGAGAGAAGAAGAAGAGAGAGGAAATGGTAACTAAATCTCCGAAAATGACAAACTGTTTTCATTGAGCCAAATCAATATGCAATTTCCACAAACTATAGAAAATAATAAATCGATGAAAGAAAAGATGAAATTAATAACATAGAAAATGAGGTAGCCTGCCTTGATCCTTTAAATAAAGTTCGCAAAATTAAAAGTGTTAAACCTTCAATGCGTAATAATGAACTTGACTCAGGTACTCCAATTTTCACTATCTTTAATGACACCTCTAACATCTGCTAAACAAACAATTTACATTTTAGACATTTAATACTATTTTTCGATAAATTTTCACTTTTTATGACACTCATTACATACACTTATTATTTTTCTATTTAGCTTATGTTTATCATGATTTTTTTCCCTGGATACCATTCTACATGATGACCCTGCTTTATGGCCATTACAATTAAAACAAAATGAACGTATGAAGTATTTAAACAAGGGGTATGCTTTTTTTAAAAATAAAGGCTCTAATTTCGAATCTTCAAAACGAATGTTCGAAAACCTATATCGATATTATTCGGTTAAATATTTTCAACAAGTGATGAATAATGGTGAAAAGTGTGACCGAAAATGGTTAATGTTTTCTGAATCCACTGAATGTGTATTTTGTTAATTCTGGCCACGAAAACAGAAAGGAACATATTCAATGTATGAATAAGTTGATTGAGTTCATAAAACAAAGTATTCATATCGATGAATATATGGTAAGCCAGATTAAAGGCGAGATTAATTATTGGGCTGCGATCTTAAATAGAATAGTAACAATATAAAATTTGCAACCCCCTCAAATTGAGGGGGGTTTAAACTTTATATGGTCATAATTTTTGAACGCTAAAATATTTTACTATGAAATTTAAAATTTATCGATGAATATAAGTCTAGTTGAAAATAATACAAAAAATATTTCATCAACTTGTTGCTCTCACGTTTGGGACAGGTGGGGCTAAACTTTTGGAGCTTTTTTGTTCCTAAGCTCCAATTATCGCAGTTTTTTGCAAAGTATCCTTATTTGACATAAGTATAAACATATAAATGTTTGGAGTTTGCTCCATGTCTGGAAGTTAGCTATCTCAAAGACGAAAAAATGCTTTGGGCGCCCCTGCGTGTTAGAGCTATTGACTCAATTTGATCCAGTTTTAAAGCAACACATTGACGCTTTTGCAAATAAATGCAAAAGTAATGTATCTTATTTGTTTAAAACTTTTTTTGAAGAGCTAACTGATACTATGTCTCAAAAAGTTTTAACGTACATTATTAGCGAAATAAAAAAAACAAAATACTGGGGAATTATCGTAGATTCTATACCTGATATTTCTCACTTGGATCGACTTTCTGTGATATTTCTTTATTATTTAAACGGCCACTTGTATGAGCAATTTTTTTGTTTTCTACAATTTAAAAGCCACGAAGATAAATTCTTGATTACTGGCATTTTAGATCTACTGGCAAAATGTGATATTGATAAAAGCAATTGTCGTAGACAGGCATACGATAATCCAAGCAGTATGCCAGGTAAATATTCTGGATTACAAGCACTTTTAAAAGAGCGGAGTAAATTAGCTTTTTATATCCCATGCGCTGGACATTCTTTAAACTTAGTAGGGTAGTGCAGTGTTAGTGAGTGCATCAACTCTATCAACTATTTTGGTGTTCTGCAGAGTTTGTATTTATATTTTGTAGCTTCAACACACAGATGGGATTTATTGAAAGGAAAGCTGCTACAAATAAGATCGCTAAGCTAGAGTTTGCATTCATGGCTGTACTTTGGCATCACATACTAATGAGGTTTAATGAAGTCAGCAAGTTTGCGGAAAAGAAAAGCAGAAAGAAATCACTTACCTTAATTCAATAAAATAAATATAAAATCTTAACTTGAATAAATATCAACGATAGCTTTATCTAGAAAGTCTTTCTTTTACTCATTTTTGTCATTGCCCATAAAAAGGGGCCTCCTACTTTAAAATAGCCCCGGGCCCCAAAAAAATCTTAATCCGCCACTAATGGAATAATTGCTTTATAAAAGAGTATAATCTATTTTTTAATGATCTATTAATGAAGTTTCATCTTTATCAATCATAAGTTTCATCTTCAGATCTACTTTTGTTCTTCCGTCGTTCCGTCGTCTTCCGCAATCGTTTTGCAGCCATCATTTCCAATAACGTATTTAGGCTCAAAATCAAGCACAAAAACAAAATTATCATTTACACTCTTGCCACATTCTGGACAGAAACAGTTATAGTTAAATTATAATTCAGTTTCTTCTAACTCTTCAAATAAAATAGAAATATTATTTTACTAACTAAATTGTCCGTATATTTATGTTAGAGATTAAGAAAGAAATAATACACAAAACTTTTGTCAAAAGTAATAACGTTTGCTAAAATTTTGTAAAAAAACTCGATATAAGTTGATAAAAATTACTTTGAAAAAAATTGAAAACAGATTTCTGTTTACTTTTTTTGCTTTCTGCTATCTTTTAAAATTTTAGAATATCTGCAATTTTCGCCAAGATCTAATAAATCTACATTTGAAAACCAATACTATATTACCGTTACTGTTATAAATATTATTATAAATACGCGCACTATAATATTATGGGAAAAAATAATAATCTGTCTTTAAAGTGGAGCGGTTAAATGCTAGGTTTAAATATTGTGGTAAACTATTTTAATTAGCGTTAATCAAAGTTATAATTCAAATAAGAAAATTTTAAAATACTGACACATTTTTGTAGTTGCGACAAGCAATAGTATTGGAATTTATTATAACTAAAATATAATTTAAACGTTAATTTTTCAGTTAATCCGTTTCTCTACGCTGGAAAAAGTAATGCTAAGCTGAAAGAATTTAATAACTGCAAGAATTTTCCGCTACTGGTAGGATATGACTTGATTAGGAACCTAGATTTTGCAGCATTCCAGAATTATACATTTTTATTGTCTTTTACATTTTCCGTAAAATTACCATAATGTCTAAAAATATTATAATATTTTTATATTTCGATATTTCATATTCATAATACAGTATATATGCCGCATTATGGATATGAAATATCAATAAAACTATACTTCAAAAATAATCTTCTATATTTTAAAATTTCATTTAAATTTTTATATTTATTTTATAAGGACTGTGTCAACGTTATCTGGAATGAATTAGCTCGCCGCTGGAGAGCTAACAAATGGGCACCTTTTTTTGAAAAACATGACTTTTTAAAAGTCATGTTTTACAAAAAACAATGATGAAAATGAGTTAAAATTTTATTGCAGCTAAACTCTTGTTTATTAGATATATAACTATGACGTAATAATGTAAGTATGAATTGTTTAACTTCTTGAAGTTAAAATATTCACAGCTACATATCTAATATTTGTCAATGATATCGGACGATAATTAAATGGGCTGAGTTTATAACCTTTCTTAAAGTGCAGAATTACATTTGCTTTAAGCCAAACATCAGGTACAATTCCAGATTTAAACAACTTGTTGAAAATAATTTAAAAAAGGATTGCAAATGATTTTAGGCATAATTTAAATTTTTTTGAATGAACACTGTCAATATCAATCGCTTTGTGTGCCTTCAGCTTTTACTGTTTATATATGCTTGGGTTTTGGTTTGTTTTTTAAATTTATAGCAAGTTTAAACTCACCTTTTTCAAATAAAATCTTTTTTGTTTTATCTAGTCGATTATTTATGCTGCCATCAAGTCAGTACTTAAAAATGATTACTTGATTAAAAATAATTATTTGGTAATCATGATCAATGCTGCCAAGTTGAAGTAAGTGGTTGACTATCATTTCCCTGTTTTTATTTTTTGAAAAAATTAAAGCAAGTATATTGCTATCTTAAACAGTGCGGCCGTGGTGCGGTAATTAGAGCGCTTGCTTTTGAAGCAGGAGATCCAGGTTCGAACCGAACTCCGGACATATATTCGCGTTAGGTAAGGAAGGAGGCGAGAACTTCCTAGTTAAATGCGCTTCCGCGGTGCTCTGTGGCAAGACCGTTAGGTCTTCTTGGGGCACCTAAATACAAAATTAAAAAAATAAAAATAAAAAATCAGGTTTAATTTGAAAAGTTAGCATAGAGATATTTTGACAAAGAAGACATTCATTTAAACATTCATTATATGCTTTAGCTTGTACCATTCATGACGGAATTTACCAAATTGTAGCTTTTATACCGTTACATCAAGTTATAATTGAAATCATCATCAATTGGTAAACTAATTAACTTTTTTTTCATACATGTTATACACATTTTTAAAAGAATGAGTGATGAATAAGCCTACTCAAACCAGGATCAACAACACCGGGGGGCTAGGGGGCACGTATTAACTCCCCCTCCCCCCTCCCCTACTTTTTTTCTAAAAAACCTTTTTTTTTTTTAAGAAAAATTTAGATATAGAGGACTTTTTTTTAGAAATTGACAATTGTGCTCCTGCACTTCGAAATCCGTATCGTCGGCCATGCAAACTATCCTAAAAACAAAGGGTTAATCTTCTAGATACCTGATAAACTAAAGATATGTTAATAAGATAATTTAAAGTTAATAAGATAGTTGTTAAAAAATTATATGTATTAAAATAATAATAAAAATATGAAAAAATAAAAATAAAAATAAAAAACAAATGGAAACTCCTGGAATTTTAATGGAAACTCCTGAAAACTCTTTAAGTCTTTTCAACCAAATATACTCAAGGGCTTATAGCTTATTTTTTTTTAATAAAATTAACTTTAATACGTTTATTGATACAAGTATATTTATATGTATACATTTATAAATAAGTTAAAAAATGAAATAATGATAGGAGCAAGTAGAAGACTGCAGTCTCATCATCAACCCCCTTTCATTTGCAACTTTGCAATAAGTTTCACGTGAGATTAACGTGACATTGAAAATCATAACTAGAAATAAACTTTAGCCTTGTACGTAAAAAAAAACAAAAAAAAAAACAAAGCCTTGTACGTAACGATCTGATTGATGAGTATAAAAAAGAAAAAAAACTATTTGTATTGTGATATAATCATCGTTTGTGGTCATCCAAAAGGGATAAATTCGTTATTTTTAATTTGATATTTAAAGATAGGATAGTATGTTGACGTCACATAAGTTAAATAGGTGCTGTTTGACTACTGCTTTAAAGAGATTTGATGATTTCATGTTTTTTATTTCCTCTTTAAGGATCGAATTCCATAGTCGCAGTCCTCGAGATAAGATAGAGAAGTCAGTTATTTTAAGTGAAGCCTTCGGAATTTTAAAGTTTTGAAAAGAGTACTTCGTTGGGTATTTGTGATCAATGGTGGAGAATTGATTTTTAAAGTATTTTGGTAGCAAGTTGTTTTGCAATTGAAACATAAACAATAAATTTTGGAGGTAGTTCAGTTCATAAACATTTAGAGCTCCAATTTCCCTGAATAATGGTTAGGCGTGGGTATATCTGTTAGCATTGCATACTATTCGACATGCTTGCTTTTGTTAAACGGGTAATTTATTTAGTACTGAAGAGAATGTGCTTGCCCAAACAATATTGCAATAGTTGATATAACTGTGAATGAATGAATAATATATATTTTTTAAGCAAGTTATATTTAGAAGGTGTTTTATTTTATGCATGATGCCAATTAACTTGGAGATTTTGCTCATCTATATGCACACTAATTCAATTTTTTAGTTCAATGCGAATATCTTTTGCAGAGGGTGAAAGTTAAGTAAACTAAAACTGATAAAAATTAACTATTTTTTGGATCAATATGGAACAAGACTGCATATTGAAATTTTAAGTTAAAAATGAATAAGCTAATGCTCTGTCATTGGAAGACATAATAAATTTTGCATGAAAAAAAGCAAAAAAAAAAGCACTTTAAATATTAGTTTCAAAGAATCTAATAATTTTACGCTGTGCATTTTAAATGTGTTGCGCAAATGTTATTTAATGCAGATGTGGTTCATAAAGGTATTGATCTAAACTAATTCTAACAAAAATAATCCAGGTGCGGTTCATAAAAGTACGGATGTAAAAAGTCATTAACATTTATAATTGCATGCTTTTAATTCAAATTCTTTTTAAAATAATGCAAACTTATAAGGGCGCATATTTTCTGCTACACCTTGGGCGTCATGAAAGTCCCTAGTGGCCTTGTCAATGACACTAAGATAATACGAGGTACCAAGGTAAAACCTTTCAAATGGTGCAACAAAAAGTTGTACCATTTAAAAAGGTAGATTGTGTTTAGTTAAAAAACTTTTGATTCGGAAACTAGCGAATAAAACTATCGGGTAAAAGTTTCAGGTGTTGATAAAATAAACTACTTTTAAAAAAAAATTAAATAAAAAGAAACTTAATAAAACTTTTAAATCTTATTTTTAATGTTTTGTATGTTAGAAAAATTATCTCCACCACTCCCTAACAGAAAAATAGTCCCGTCTAATTACAAATATTAAAACTCTTTACAATAGAGCATTATTAAGGTGGTCTTACAGAAATATGGCATATTTGCAAAGTGAAATTAAAATCAATTTATAATTCTTATATATATATATATATATATATATATATATATATATATATATATATATATATATATATATATAATATATTTATTAATTTAATTTAATTTAAAAACTCAACGTATCCAATTTAGAAAGATAATAATGTGTATAATTTATTTTTACAGTTTTTATGTTATATAAAACAAGTAAAACTACAATAAAATAAAATGTTAGCAGGTACAAAACAATATATATATATATATATATATATATATATATATATATATATATATATATATATATATATATATATATACATATATATATATATATACTTATGTATGGAGGAATATAATTTTCGATATTTTTCCATACTTGTGTATGAAGAAATATAGACAAACTATTCGAAAGCATAAAACGAAATGTTTACGAGCAATGAAGAAAATCAAAGGCGTAATAAATATTTTAATACATTTTGATGTTTTCTGCATTTTTAAATATTTGTTTTGTCCCGAATGAATTTCTACTTCTTCGGCAGTCAAAAAAAAAACAAAAAAAAACAGACCACAAAAGCCAAATTAAACAAATAAACCAAGTTATTTCATTGAATTTTGTATTCTAAAAAATAAGGATAGTCATTTCAATGTAATTATTGAACATTGGTTGTTTTATAAATTTTGGGTT
This sequence comes from Hydra vulgaris, assembly GCF_038396675.1. Classification (NCBI taxonomy): domain Eukaryota; kingdom Metazoa; phylum Cnidaria; class Hydrozoa; order Anthoathecata; family Hydridae; genus Hydra; species Hydra vulgaris. Next base: position 50,568,136 of record NC_088931.1, read on the forward strand.
TATTTATAAATCCATTTGCCTCCTACAAACGTGAACAAGTGAAGAGTTAACTACGCGCTTCATTGATTTTTCAGAAAAGATCTGGGGAGCCTCAGAAAAGTTACAGAAAACATGAAAAATTTGAAAACAGCTATATAGCATAATTAAAAAGGAAACTATTTTATTATTCTGCTAAAGAACTTGTAGAGGTAATAATTTTATTTAGTTAAATTAACCGTAGTTTCCGATCAACCGGGGAGACACGAAAGTTGGAAATATTCTAGCCAAAGCAACCGTAAAAACATCCAAAAATTCACCTGCCAAAGAGCAGGAGATCAAACTAAATTTATTTTACACAAAAAAAAAATTTAAAAAAAAAAATAAAGATTTTTTTAATAATAATTTTTAGAAAACTCATTTTTAATATTTATTTCATATTTAAGTAAAAATTAATTCAATAATTTTAAATTTATGAATTAATTTTCTTTGTCGTATAGAAAATTGAAAATATTTACAAACGAAAAATTGAAATTCGACGTGGATAATTTTTTTTCTCTTTTTCGAAAGATTTTGACAGTTATGTTGTATGTTGATATAACATAAATCACTAGTAAGTATTAGTAAATGAACTTAACTAAAAAATACTTATTTAAATAATACCTCGGTACAATAACACATTCGATTATTTTACTTTGCTAATGTTAAATGCTATTTTTTTTATTATTTGAACCCAAAGTTAATACATAATATATCAATATAAGATTATAAAAAAAAAATTGTTAGAATTTCAGTTAGGTATTACTAGGGAAAAAAGTTTATTTAACTTAGTAAACATTTCTTGCTGTTTTTATTTAGTATCCATGAATCTGATCGAACTGACTTTGTTGTTTCTGATAACCAGCTTAGGTAAGTAGATCTCCATTAATTCCATACTTTTAAAATAAAAATTGAGAAAATTACATGATAAAATACATCACACATCAGTGCTATGAATATGTTATATTTTATCTTGTTTACCCCTTCTTGGAAGATAAGGGTATAATGCGAGTGTATCTTCAAGTTATTTTAAAATTAAAGGAGTCAGCATAACTTAAAACTCTAAATTTTCAAAAATTATGTTTTTTATTGTTAAAATCATGTTTTGAAAATTTGAACAAAGCAAAAAAACGAAAAAAAAACATCATTGTTAAACTTTTCTAATTTTAAATGATCGTAACATTGATACCGCATTATTACTAAAAACATACAAAACTATTTTGAATATGCTTAATAAAATATTTTAATTAAATTTTTAATTGTTACTATGACAATTGAAGGCATAAGTGGATGAAGGCGTTATGTCGCAAAAATACAAAATTCCACTTTTTAAATTTTATATTATTATTCACACTTAAATATTACATACACAAATACACAAAAAGCATAAAAATTGTTTACTATATCCCTCCATAAATATGAATATATCTTTGCTATATAAAGATATCTAGAACAATATGTGTTCAAAACTTTAACTCCTGATATCTCAGTTCCATATTGGTGTAACATAACACCTTCATCCACTTATGTCTTCAATTATTTTAAGTTGCAAAACAATTGTTTCAATGTGGAACTAAAGGAAATTGCATACAAATATATTAAGAATTTTTTTTTCCTTTTTCAAAAATGAATCACATTAGGATTTGCACAAAAAAGTTGTTAAGTTGAAATTTTAAAAGTTATTAAGTTACAGCTTTGATGGATCTTTATGACATTTCTAGGCCATTATGACACTTCTAGACAACCTGCTATCCGAGACCTTATCGACTATTGATTTGTCTGTTTATTTTGTTTGTGTTTTTAATTATTTTATTGAGAGCCTTTTTTTAGGTGTTTTATGTAAAAAAAAATCTGAGAACTTAGATAAAAAGTTAGTAATGAATTAAAAATATTTTGAAAAGACTATCCCTGGATCAGTATTCTCCCAGGGAAATATTTTTGCAGTGGATTTGCAATGAACTATAAAGACATTTTGAGCGGTTCATTAAAGTTTTGCTCATCGGTTACTTAGTGGACCATTAATGGCATCCGCTATAACTTTCCAACATGTAATATAGTGGCTAACCATCGACTAGCCACTTTTGGCGGCTGTACTAAAGGTCCACTGAGTAGCTGATGAGCAAAACTACAGTGGACCGCTCAAAATGATTATATAGATCGACTGAAATTCCATTATAGAATATTTGCTGGACTAATATCCCTGATTCACTAATCGCAAACGTTTTACACAACAGATACAGATATAAATAATATTAGAACTAAAGCATCAGAGTCATCTCGGCTCAAACGATAAGAATAGATCGTATAGTTGCCTATCAGCTGTATCCAGCAAACTGTAATAAAACACGCCAGTTAACAAATTATAATTATTAATGAAATAAAAAGAAAATACCACTACTCTAAATATCACTCCTTTAGGTTTTATCGTTAATTTGGAGAACTATTATTCTGGTTAACTTTTATTCTGGTATATAACCTTAGAAGTTTATTTAAAATCGATAATAAAGTTTAATAATAATTTAAAAAAAAAAATAATACTTTAATAAAATCTTATATAAAAATAATCAGTTATAGTTCAAAAACTTTATGTCATCTCACCAGACCACTGCTGGTATGCTGATGATTGGCGTTCAATAACAAATCTAACAGATGATACTGGCAACTAATATATTGTGGAGCTTCCAAATTCCTGGCTATAAACTCTTTTTTTAAATATACTACAACACCACCTTTTGATATAGTATTTGAGTTTGTGGAGTCACAAATAATCATTTTTATTACTTCCCATATATCAAATTCATTTAACAAATTAATCAATGCTGAAACAAATGTTTTGACCATCCTCTAAAATCAAGGCTGCCAACTTTATTTCCTGATCATTGTTTTTTAAAACTATAACTTGCATTTCTTTCTGTTTAATTTTCTTGCCATCAAAATGTAGTACGCCTATAAAAAATTTTTGATAAATTTCTTTAACTCTTCTTTAATTCTATCAGCTTCTTTCATAACTGCTTTGTAAATACCTGCCTGTGTTGGAGTTGCAATATTAATACCTTTTTCTGACAATTGATGGCATACTTTTTTGTTCTAGCGTGTACTTAGCTTCACATTCTTTACTAAAGAAACAGCTGAAGCAGTTGAAGCTTTTCTTTTTCTTTTAGGTCTACTGAAATTGCTAGTAGAAGGAGAAAAATCATCGGCAGTCTTTCATAAAGAAATCACTAACTCTGACTACAGTCAGAGTTAATGATTTCTATTTTGATGCATGGTTTTGCTGACAACAGTTACTTTATTTTTGACACATTCAGATGGATGAGTTAAAACAATTTTTAAAGTAATATATTTTACTTTTACATTACTTTCAACTTGCACTTAGTAAAACTTTTTTTTTTCAGTACTCAGCCATACACCTTTTTTTATTTGTAATATCAAATAAAATTTTATTATAATAGCTGATACTGATTATCTGTGGTATTTAATCACCAAATTTTCAACTTTTCTTGAAACTGATTTTTCTGTTATCGCTGGAAAATTCAGTTTGGTCCATAATGAAATAAATTCACAGACGATAACTCTGCATCTTCCAAAAACAGATTAACCTAAAGAGGCCAAGTAAGTAAACCTCCTTAAAGTAACTTGTACATTTGGAATTCTAATTAGCTTGTCAAGTAGTTCTTCAATTCTATTAATTTCTGTTTTTTTCGCCTTTGCTTTCTCAAAAAAAACTAAATTGCTTTGCCAAGTTTACTTGTTTTTGTTTATATCACTGCTTATTTTATACATCCCTTCCTAAAAAGATTTAAATAATGAAATATCCTTTATAATTTTAAACATTACATTATAAAAAATGTACTTACACATTAAAAATAAAGAAAGATACTGAATTAAGTGATACTAAAAGCAAACTAGCTCGTTTTAAAAAAGTGGTCTATGGGGGACATTTTTAAAACTAATCATCAAGTTATATATAATTTCACTGTCCCTAAAAAAAGTTTCATCTCTTAATTTTAAGGCCATTAAAATAGTTAATAAAATTTGAATAAGTTATCAGCCTAATGTATATAGGGATTACCGTCAAAAAACAAGAAAAAAATTGTATTATTTTGTAAAATTTATATGTAAATTATATGAAAATAACTAAGCGATTTTACGTAAATTTTATATTGGTTATTACCTTAATTCTTATATTAAGTTATAAAACTAACCAGATAGTTACTAATAATAGTAATACCATTATTTTCGTTATTATTATAATTATGAAATCAAGAGGTTACATTAAATCCTGTTAAAAACATAAATACTGTTTATTTGACTTTTCTTGAAACAACTTTATCTAACCAAAAATATTTTAAAGAAAATATTTATTAAAGTATTTACTTTAAAATGATAAGTAAATTAATAATAATAAAAGTAAATTTGTTTATATTAGGCATAGCACTTTTTATTTAAAAATCAATAGTTTTTGTAAAATAAAATTTAAAAACAATAACTTTTTATACAAAACAACGTTTTTAAAATATTTATATAATTTTGCTTAATTTCAAGTACCAGGTTGACCTACTTTTTTACATATTATTAGGGACCCTTTAAATGTTCAAGGCTCTTGGGGCACCTATATAATATACTATATACTCTTGCCACACAACTCTCTGCTAGCCTGTTCAAAAGAATTCTTTACATAACCTTCGGCAAGCTTCCATTCGATCTTAGTGAGATTCTTCACCTTACCAGTTAATGCGATTTCGGCTAAGGGCTTTCTTTTCCATAAGGCGTTGAACCATGTAATAGTCGGAATTCCAATGCGTTGATACACTCATTATGAGCCCACGTTCATCTCTTTTTAATTGCCTTTGTTGTGCATACAGCAATTCAAAAGATTTAATACTGTGATGGTAGTGCGAGACGATTTTTTTACATTTTGCTATCATACTAATCATGCCTTCAATTTCGGATACTGCATCTTAATTGATAATTGAAGCGTATGAGCAAAGCAAGGTAAGTCCATAAAGTTTTGTCACATGTTCATGGCTGCTCTCATATTACTACCATTGTCTCGAAGAACGTATATTGGTACTGCTCTTGGTAGCGACCAATCTTCAATTGACTTTTCGAGAGATTCTAATATTGCTTCGCCCGTATGTGACACAGCCACAAACGGTTTATTCTCCTGTGTATATGATCGCATTTAAAAATCAGCAGTTAAATATATCAAACAAAATGATATATAGGAATCCAGTGCGCGAGAAGACCATATGTCTGTGGAAAAGCAATAGGATGGCATGCCAACAAACTCAGTAGTAATGCGATCAATAATTTCACGTTTCAAATTTTTATACATAGTTTTATACATAAAATTTTTATACACAATACTGCGAGAAAAAGTGGTCTTGCTCGGAATATGATACTTAGGAACAATAAATTTCATAAGTGCCTGAAAACCTTGTCCTTCGACGAAATCGTACAACTGACAGTTGTTTTCCAGCTTTATTTTCTTTCTTTTTTATTCTTTTTGCTTCTTGTGCCTTTTTATCACACCCCGCTGATTCCTCCCTACGGCAACTTCTCAGGTGAGTAAATAAGCCAGTTGTAGATGAAGTAGGACAAGATATTTTTTGACTGCATTTTCCAATATTACAAAAAACAAAAATAGTATCGTTAATTTTACGCCTATCAAAATAATTTCGCACAACGCTCCTTACTCTCTCGTCCTCCATTTTAAAGCGTCTTAATATAATTTTACAGCAACTTTTTAAATATCGAGCTTTAGGTTCGAAATTCGAATTATATTTGATTAACTAAATACATTCGATTCGAGTTCGAATATTGAATAAACTCGAACTCGAAACTTCGAGTTTCGCACACGTCTAATATATATATATATATATATATATATATATATATATATATATATATATATATATATATATATATATATATATATATATATATATATATATATATATATAAATACACGTCTAATATATTATCTATATATATATATACACGTCTATATATATATCACGTGTATATATATATAATCTATATATATATATACACGTCTAATATATATATATATATATATATATACACGTCTAATATATATATATATATATATATGTATATATATATATATATATATATATATATATATATATATATATATATATATATATATATATATATATATATATATATATATATATATATATATATATATATATATATCATTTATTTTAACCACTTTTTTTTAAATATTTATTAGTTTGCAGTAAAGACCACGGCCATAAACAAAACACTAAATTACACAAGAAGAGAGTTGCTCAATCTTTAAATGAACCTGAATTACGTCGCACAAAACGTCTTCTATATCAAAGTTTACTAAATATTAAATCGAAAAGGGAAGTTGGTATAGACATTGATGAAAGAACAACTGTGAGTACAAGTCCAAATGGAAATCGACCATATGTTAAAAAGCAAGGTAATATTGTTTATGTTGGTTAGTAATAACAGTTTAAACAATAATTAAAAATATATTATTATTATCTTTATTGTTATTTGTTTGTATTTTACAAGTTAAGCTGACTATATTATATTGTGTTCCATTTAAGTGAATTAAATAGCATTAATATAAGTAAAAATAATAATATAACTGCAAAAGTATGTTACAATACTTTTAATAAAAAAATTATTAGAAAATATGTTGTATATTGGCAAATATATATTTTAGTTCAGGAAGTTCGAGCTGAAATTAAAGTTATTCACCCTTGGCGAGTTGAATTATCAAACAAAACAAGTCCAGAATACATGTTGATTGTGGGAAATCTTATTGATGCAATCAATAATGAGTTTGTTGCAAACTATCATTTTCTTTCAAGTGCTGTTAGTAATCTTAGGTAAAGTTTCATTTTCAATTCATCTAAGTCATTTTTTTGTTCAATTAATTCAAATCAATCGTTTTTTAATTTTTCAACAGTTATTTTGATCATTTAAATTCAAGTAAAACTTTTTTCAAAAAACTTTAAGTTTTCACACTTAAGCATTTTTCTCTTGAATCTAACATTGCTGCTACATTTGCTGTTTTAAGGAATTAAAATTATGTTTTGATGATTTCCATTTTTATTTTGTTCCTTCCTTATTCCTCGAATAGTAAAAATATTTTTTTTTAAACAGTGAAAAGGCAGAAAAACAGGCCTGCGTTGCAAAAAAATTTCATTAATTCATCCAAAAAAAATTTTAAACTAGTTTTTAGATTATTATTTTTTTATCTTTAAATAATATTTTAGTTATTAATTCAATAAATAAAATTAATTTAATAAAACAACATAAAAAACTGTTATACAATATATCTTTGTTTTATAAAAATGATTAATCGTAGTAATATATACTATTATAAAAGTTCATTATTTTGTCTTCTTATTTCTAAATAAAGATATCATAGAGTATAGAAATTTCGACGAGCATACTATAATAACAAGTGGGAGTGTGACAAATCATTAAAAGACATTTAAAATCATTTAGTTTTGGATAAATGAATTGGATACTTTAAGATAATGGTTTTGTTAGTTAAGATACTATTTTTTCAAAGTTAAATAGAACATTTTTTATTTTCAGTTGTATGTTTGTTTTTTTGTTTTTATTTCATATATAGTCAAACCAATAGTTTTGTTTTTTAATTAATTTTGAGGCATATTTATAGACATTTATAATAGTTATAGACAGGCTATAACGTATGACAAACTAGCAAACTAGATTATCAATCAAATTTGGCAAAATGCATAAATAGTTTATAAACAATCAAAAAGCATTTGATTGTTTATAAATGCAAACAAAACTAAAGCATAGTATAACAAGCAAAACAACAAAACCTTATACAAAATACTGTCTAGCTGCTATTTTTCTTTAACTTATGTTTAGTTTATTTTGTGAAAATGTCTGTACAAACCTTTTTTTTATTTTATGGCAAATCCAAAAAAATTTTGAAATTTTAGTGCATCTTTATATATTTTAAAATAATATATTTCATTAATATTTTTATTTATTTACAAATATAGGTAGTATATTAATAAATATATTCCTTATTTTTATATGTATATTTTAGGCCAACTGCTGTTTCTAATGAAATTTTAGCTGTAATAGCTATACGGTTTTTTAAAACCGAAATTGACCCAATATTTCATCTTCATGGAATTATTAGTAGGGGATGGATTTCAAATCAGCAAGTTGATCCTAAGTATTTCAGAGTTTTAGGTAACCTTTTTAATTCTTTAAGTATTCCTTAAATATTTACCAAATTGTATATACCAAATTAATGATGATCATGATCATGATCATGATGTTGATGATTATGATGATGATAGTATAAAATTTTTGTTTTAAACTTTTTTTTAATAGAATGGATTAATGGAAATAATGCAAACAGGACTCCTCACACTTCAACTGCACTTAAACTTCGGTTGCTTCCTGCACTAATTATTTCTGAAAATAAGTCAGTGGTTCATCAGAGAGTTCCAAAGAAGATCAATGTTACATCATGTAAGTTTTTTATATTAACAAAGTATATAGTTTTTAAGAGTAATACATTTCTTTTGTTACATGAAAGAAATATTTTTTTTTGTTTTGTTGCTATTTTTTGCTTTTTTCTCTCTTTACTGAAAAAAATTTCCAGATTTAAAGTTTACTTTTTAAATTTAAAAATGTACAAAATATATTAGAACAGTCATAACCCTAATCTATAAAAAATAAAGTACATATACTTACTATAGATAAATTTTTAAATTTTTAAATAAAATAAGTACTAATTTGATTTTACAAAAAGTAATAGTACGATATTTTAACAGGGTGTATTACAGGGTATATAATAAGCAGATATAAGCATAAATTTAGACCATCCTCCAAATATTCTGAGTTGCTTAATAAAATGTTTGCAAAGGACAATTTTATTAAATTGTTTTTTATTTTTATGACAGGTTTTGTGCCTCGCCCAATATAAATAACTTTTCATTTGGCTGTGTTAAGAAGCATTTTATTATCATTACACCATCATTGAATTTTATGTATATTACATAGATTAAAAGAGAATTTCACCATGGATACTTCCTTGTATCACTCTAGATAGTACATCTTTTCATTTACTAGACTCCTTGTTAAATATTAGTTGTTGTTTATGATTTAAGCCATTTTTCAATCCAGGATGACAACCAAGATGATAAGTTAATCTCAAGTTTGTGCATGAGAGTAAAGTGGTCAACTCGGTTAAAAGCTTTTGCAAAATAAAAATAGCTGTTAGTGAGATATTGCGGTTAATAGCATATCGTCTAATACTTGTATGATGGCATCAGTTGTACTTCTTCCAGGAAAAAAATCAAATTGGTTTTTGATTGTAGTTTACCTTAGAAGTACAATATAATATGTTTTGCAATGATATATTTAAGTATCAATATATCAAAGCATTATAACATATTAAGTATCAATATGTTATCAATGCCTTGCCAAACTACATCTGAGAATTTCAAATTTAGTTTTGTTCAAGATTTAGTATTTGAAAGTAAGCTGGGAATTGGGGTTGATAGTCAACATTTATGTGATCACATACTAGTCTTATTAGTGAGATTTTTGAAGTAAGATGCTTTATAGGTGGCAATAAGCTTTGTGATAAAATCAGCTAAGATGTTACATTGGCATTCTTGCATAATAGTTTCACGTCACATTTATTAAAGTTTTCAGCTATATAAATCAGAGGTGTAAAAGAGTTGTAAGATGAAGCTTTTTTGTCGAGTTGGTAACCATTCTGATATATAAACCACCGTCATTAAGACGCATTAATATTCAGATGGTAGTCTGGATGAATTTAGCAATTACTATCTCAAAGTTTCCACACTTCTTAAGATATTCAGTAGTATGCCTGAATTAGATGACAGCGGGTGTAGAGGATAACATCTGGAAGGTATTTGTATAGTTAGAATTGATTATATATATAAAATATATTGTAACATCAGAGATAGCATCTCTGATGTCACACTGAAATAGCCAGCTGCTAGGGGCTTCAGTACATACATCGACTATCTTATAGCCAGCCCATCAAAAAACTGATATATATTTATATATATATATATTTATATATATATATATATATATATATATATGTATATATATATATATATATATATATATATGTATATATATATATGTATATATATATGTATATAATATATATATATATATATATATATATATATATATATATATATATATATATATATATATATATATACATATATATATATTATATACATATATATATTATATACATATATATATTATATACATATATATATATTATATATATAAATATATATCAGTTTTTTGATGGGCTGGCTATAAGATAGTTGATGTATGTACTGAAGCCCCTAGCAGCTGGCTATTTCAGTATGACATCAGAGATGCTATCTCTGATGTCACAATATATTTTTATAACTAGTATATATAAGTGTTTTTACTAGTTTACATATATATAAACTAGTAAAACCACTTATATAATTTCTTCTTCTGAAGAAGAATATTAGATTAGTGTTTTTAGTAATTTATTATTGCTCTGTTCTTTAAGAACATTGAGCACTCTATTTGTAGAATACGCTTAACTTACATATATATATATATATATATATATATATATATATATATATATATATATATATATATATATATATATATATATATATATATATATATATATATATATATATATATATATATGTATATATGTATATATATATATATATATATATGTATATATATATATATTTATATATATATATAATATATATAATTATATATTATGTATATTTTATATATATTTATACACATATGTATATATATATATATATATATATATATATATATATATATATATATATATATATATATATATATATATATATTATAGATATAGAAGTTCACATTTCAATCAAACTCAAGCAACATTTTGTTATGTTTTTGGAGCAAAATAATTCACCAGAGTTTGTTGAACTTAGCGGAAACATAGAATATGCAGTAAATTTTTTTTTACCTATTTTTCATATATATCATTTTTGTTTTTGAAAAAAATGAAATACTATTTTTTAAATTTAAAAGCTTAGTTCTAATTTTTATTTTTTTTTCTAATAAAAATGAATTTACTTTGTTCATGTGCATTACATGCTCTTAGATGTTTTTTATTTGGATTCTACAAAAAGTGTAACCAATAAAATACTTGGAAACACCTTGTGGTTAAGTGAAGAGAAATTTGTATAAAATTAATTTCTTTCAGTTATTTTTTTTATTTGTAGATATCAAAAATCTTTACATATGATTCCTTTTACATTGATGCTCATGTTATTGAGTTTAGGTAAAATATGTTATAATAGGAAAGAAAAATAATTTTTTGGTTTACTTTTCGCTTTCTTTGTTATTTAATTTTTTTATTTCTACTTTTCATTTGTATTTGTAAAATGCATTTTGATTTTATGGTAATATATTTTTCTAGAGAAAGTGAGGAAGGACTGGTAATTGTTGAATGCATAATTCAGTTTAAACTTGAAGAAAGACATGCAATTGAAAAATGTGAGGCCATGATTGCAGGTGGTGATTTGGATGGAATGCCTGTTGATAACAGATATTTTAAGATAATAGGTTAGGATTTTGCTATCTAAAATTTGAAATAAATGGTTTTTAAAATTATTTATTTGAGTTTTTTACAATGTATTTTAGGTATATCTGAAAAAGGAATTAAAATAAAAGCAAATCATACGTTTAATATTATGCAATCGTCACCAACAAAGTCTCCAAAAAATGTTCAAAACAATACATTACTATTGCCTTTAGTAAATCTTTATAAAGATTTTGAAGCATCTATCCTTTCAAGTATTGGTTCATCTAATGATACGTATGTTTCAAGTCCATCTATTCAAGTTGTAACTCCTCCATCAATTTCATTAAAAGAGTCCAGCAAACCCCCTGTTTTATTTTCTCAAAAGATAGCATCGCCACCATTAACTGCACCAAAATCTGTAAATCAGCCTAATGCAATATTGCCTTTATCACAATCCCCTATTGATTCAACATCAATGCCTTCCTATACTAATTACACAGATATTCCTTTTTCAATGTCAAATAATTTGTTATCTTTAAAACATTCAAAAAAGTTAAAACCACTTCGATGTGAGTTGGAAATTTTATTTATTTTATTTAGTTTGTGTGTGTGTATTGTATAGTATATGGTATTAAGGAAAACAGAATTTTTCAGATAAAGAAGTTCGATTATCTATTAAAATGGAGCAGCCTTGGAACAAGTCATTTAGCTTTAACAATACAAAGGAGTATATTGTTTATAGCGCAACAATTGAAGAAGCTGTAAGTTTAACTTCATTTAGTTTTAAAACCTGATTTAAATTTTAAAAAACAACTTTAAAAGGTTTACTTATCAATTTTAAACTTTTTAAATTTTTTAATTATGATTATAAAATTAAAAAAATAAAAACAATTTTTTAACTTTTTTTTATTTTTTCACAAAGTTTTCATTGTAATAAATTACTTTAAACTCTTGAATATACAATAAATATCAGTTTATAGTATAACATATAAGTATAGATAGTATAATATATAAATAGATAATGCTGGCGTCTCCTAATTTCTATTCAAAAAATAAAAAGAGTAAATTTTTTAAAATTTTTTTGCTGTAGTAGTTGTCGATTATTTAGACAATTCTGCCCCTATTCAAATCATCAATTCCATCGGTGCCCTTCAATGAATAAATTTTATCTAGTGCTACATTTTATCATATGATAAATCTCTTTGTCTCTCTCTATATACAATACGGTCCATAATTATTTGAATGGTCATACTTTTTGATATAAGATATCAAAGTTTTACTAACTATTTGGAGAGGAATTGAAAACAAAGTCTACCTGAACTATATGTTATCCTTCTATTATTAGGTTTACAAAAAGATTAATTATAAAATCCCATAAAATTAATTTTACTTGTCTTTTAATCATCCTTAGTGACAATAACTGTCTTACATTTTCTTGGCACTCTACTTAACAACTTATTCAATTTTTGGGGTCAATTTTATGCCACTAAATAATAAGTTTTTCCATATCTTATGCATCATTAGGCATTTGTTTTTGACATTACTTCCCATAAAAATCTGATAGGAGAGAGATCTTGTGATCAGGGAGGTTAAATCATTCTATTCAATATTTGATTGTTCTTGAACTCAGTCAAATAGCTTATACAATTTTTTTTGTAAAATATGTTTTGGATTTAAGCTTTAAGTCATTTTCTTCTGAAAAATAAATGGTTTCCCATTAAACCATCTTTCCGAAGGTGTGGCAGAATTTTTTAAGTGTACAAGTAGACTATTTTTGTCATTACTCCCTCTGTCACCTGTGGTATTCCAACCAAAGGTCACCTGTGGTAATCCAACCAAAACAGCCGAACACCTTAACACTATATCTACCATGTTTTAAAGTCAATAATACACACTATTTTATCATACATTTCACAAATTTTTTTTCTAGGCAAGCAATCTTATCTTGAAACCTAAGATTTAAAACTTTGATATATCAGTCCAAGTTTACAGTCATTGATAGTTTATTTTTTATGTAGTTTAGCTCACTTTAGCATTTTTATTATTCTTATGATTTTTATTAAAGCATTTTAATCAAAGTACTTTTAAATCATCCTAATAGTGCAAATATATATATATATATATATATATATATATATATATATATATATATATATATATATATATATATATATATATATGTATGTATGTATGTGTGTATGTATGTATGTATGTATGTATGTATGTATGTATGTATGTATGTATGTATGTATGTATGTATGTATGTATGTATGTATGTATGTATGTATGTATTTATTTATGTATGTATAAAAATAAATATGGTATGCATGTTTAATTCCTTATTAAACTTGGATACTTAATTATGGGTGTATACTAAAAATAGTGACACAAAAACTAACCAACTGATTCGTTAAGAACAGGACCATTTAGCATAATGGTGAAAAAATTTTATAAAATTAAAGCTTTTTTTTCTAAAAATCAATTGTAATTGATTTTTTTTATAAACCAAGTTTGTTTTATGTAAATTTGCTGTTTGGCAAATAGATAATAGTAATAATGATAAATAATAATAAAGCAACAACAATATTTTATTTTAGTTTTGGAATTAACAGTTTGGCATTTCTTTTAGACAAATAAACTTTTTATTTATTTTAGCTTAAACTATTTTTTGTCTAGGTTGACAGGGCACTGATGGAAGATGACACTTATATTGATGCAACTGTGCTAGATTTTTTGTGAGTCTTATTATTTTATCACATATTATTATCTTATTTTTAAATAGAAGTCAAAGTTTCATTAACTTATTATAATAATATATTTTTTATTTCAGGAAAGGTGATGAAGATAAAACCATTGTCAATCTAGCTGTACGATTTCATCTTCAAGAACCTTATCCTCAACAAAAACTTAAAAATATCATAGGGCAAGGAACGCTGAGTGGATTTCCAGTGGATAAAAACTTTTTCTATGTATTTTGTAAGAATTCATTACAAAGTTACTTTTTTCAAATAAAAATTTTAATACAATGGTTATACCATTGAACAAAATATACCATTGAATAATAAATATAAAAAAAATCAGATAAAGTTTAATTTCATTTAGCTTTGAGTGAAACAGTACAACCACCCCCAGGACCCAAGCCCTCAGCTGTTTCTGGTGACAATAATGAACAATATGGACAAAAGCAACAAGCACATCAAGACATTTATTTACAGGATGTAAAGCCTTTGTTTTTGTCAACTACTTCATCTCCTCCAAGCCATAGCAATTTTGTTGTTACTAGTAATCAATATTTTACAGAAGCATCAACATTTAATTCTTATTTACCAAAAACAAATGAAAATAAAGTTACTTACAATCCATTTTTGCCTCTTCAGACAAATGCATCCTCATTGGAACCAGGTCAACAGACAAATACATCCCCATCTGAAACTGAACTATATAAATTGAATGGAAACCCTACTCAGCCATCAGTTTATTTAAGTAATGGTTCTCAAAGTGTTTTGTATAAATATTTATCAACTGAATCAAATAGCTATATCTTACCCACTGAAGTACCGCAAGGTTTATTTGATAAATAGTTCATTAGATATCTTTATCTTTTTAATTTTAGTACAATTTTTTTATTTTTTATTTATGTTGTTAAATTCAAATATTGAAATTCTTATTTCAGAGGCAAACGAAATTGAAGGTTTTATGACATTGCAACAAAGTTGGCAGCCAAGCTTGGGTGATAAAAATAGTCAATTGTACAGATATCTTGAAAGCTCTATTGTTTCTTCAGTAATTTATTTGACATTAGCTCTTGTTCTAGATCTTTTTTTTACAATTTTTTTTAGTTAAGTGTTTATTTTTCTATTTCAATTTAGGTCAAGGAAATTTATTCTAAATCTAGTGAGTTTGTTAGTCCAAATGTCATTGGTTTCAGTGAAGCAGATATTCCATCTTCATATGATGTAGCTTTAACAGAAAAAAAAGTTGGAGTTAGGTTCAAAATAAAGTTTATGGCTGGTCATAAAGCACTTTCTGAGCCATTAGAGCATGCTGTTTTAGCAAATAACTTAACTGGAATTCTAGTACAAGAAAACTCTCTTGTGCTTGTTGGTAAGTTTGTATGAGATAATAGTTTCACAATTTTTAAAACAAGTCAAAATATTTACATGTTGAATCTCAATTTTATTTGTGTTATAAAATATATTAAAATACTTTAGCGTCATCCTCATCAACTCAAAATATTAATGGAACTTTGAGTGGTGGAACACATTTAACAATTTGCCAGCAGCAGCAACTAATTGCAGAATCATCATCTGGAGTTACAGTTGGAGGATTTATTCCCCAATGTTTGTCAGATGGAAATTATAAAACTGTTCAGTGTCATGCTCTTACAGGGTTTTGTTGGTGTGTTAATAATGATGGGGTCCGTATTCAAGGAACAGAGGAAAGATATAAAGAACCTAATTGTTCAGGTAGTTTTCTAGTTCTTTTCCGTGTTCAAATAAATTATTTAAAAAGGTGTTTTATACTATAAAGTTTTTCATAAATTTTTCTTCAGGTCTTAGAATATCTGGAAACCTTATTCTTCCTGAGGATGCTCCAACCACTCTTCCATCTGGATCATGTATTACTCTTTTTGTCCAAGAATTGGTTTTTTGTGGTAAAGGCATAACCTGTAATATTCCTGTTGCTGCTAACCAAACAATATATAATTTTGTAGTAAGAAATCAAACAGTCAGTTATCAATTAGATTTAGCCAAGTTGAAATATGGGAAATATAGTGCCAATGCTGTTATAAATGTTGGTTGGTGTTGCTCAAATGCACAAGATTTAATACATAGGGGTGACTATCATAGCACCACAATTCACGATTTTGAGATTGATCAATCAACAACAAAGGTTTTACTGGATATCAATCTGGAAAAGTTGTTGCCAGAAGAAACAGGTACAATCTTTACGGTTTTAATTTTTATTCTTGCATGTTACAATAATTTCTTCATGTCAAACACCAATGGGTATCAAGGGTTCTAACTTGCTAAAGTATATGAAAAAATTTTCAATATTTTTAAATAGGTATAAAACTTGAAGGAAGTATTATTCTACCAGAAGATACAGATGCAAAAGAAATTACTGCTGAATCTTGCCTTTCATTAGGCACCAAGCAACTTCATTTATGCAAAAGTAGCAATTGTCTTGAAACATTACATTCAATAAACACAACTATAAGAAATCTTACTGTTATAAATAATACAATTCCATACAGCATGGATTTACCCAATTTGGATCCAGGAACTTATATTATTAGTGCTGTCCTGCATGTTAGTAAATGTCCAGAGAGTGCTCAAATTATGGTTTCTGGAGATTACTATAACGATGTCATAGAGGATTATGAAGTCACTTCAACCACATCAGAAATTGTTAAAGATTTTAAAGTAATCAAACTTAATGACGTTAAAGGTATTTTTTTAAGTTTGTTTTTATTGTTTGTTGGATATTGTTAACTTTGTTTTTTTTTTATTATGATAATTTTGTGCATTTTTAGAACTTTTGTTTAGGTGTGTTTGTAACTGGCAGAGTAATATTATCAAATGAAAATCAAGTTCTTCCTCCTGAGACTTGCTTGACTGTTTCTTCTAGAAAGCTTATTCAGTGTAAAAATGCTGCTTGCCAAGTTTCCCCTGTTGCAACCAAAACATTTGTAAATGTTATTAACAATAATGGCATACCTTACTCATTACAGCTAATGTCTCATACTCCAGGAAAATATATTATTAGTGCTGTGGTCAATTTAGGGTGGTGTCGAATTGAAAATGGAACAGAATGGATTAAAGAAGGAGATCTTTATAATGACAAGATTCATGATTATGAAATAGACAATAAAACTACTGTTGTTGGCAAGAATATTTATGTTGTGCCTTTAGCATCTGAACTTAATCCATCAGGTATTTTGCTAATTTTTTAAATATTATCTCTTATTGTTTTTATAATCTATTGTATTAAGTTAAGCATTATATTAATATTCTTCTTTTTTATTTGATTGTTAAAAGAATTTATAAGTATTCACAATTTTCAAATCTTTATACTAATTAATATATAAATTAATTACAAAATTAATTTATTAAATAACTAATCAAAGTTTAAAAAAAAGACAAAATAAAAGGTTTATCTTTAAATAAATAAAATTTATTTTTTTCTTATATGTTGAAAGAAAGTTTATGCAATTACAGACAAAAGATACAACTAAATATTATTGGCATAGCCAAGAATATTCTTGAAAGATTTGTTTTGTAAAAGGCATATTATTAAGATTGGAAAACATTGATACACATCAGGAAATGTCAAATAATTACAATAGGAAACATGATCACAATAGGAAATAACAGATAATTACAAGAGTTGGTGACAGATAATAACAATAATAAGGGCTGTTGGATAATCATGATAGGGAGCATCAGATATAGTTTTTGATAGGGTAATTAGATAAGGACTGACATATAATTGTGTCAGAGATTGTCATATAATCAAAAAAATGTCTGGTAATCAGAATAGCATAAATGATAATCATAAATTATGTTATTGTTCGATAAACATAAACATGTATTATAATTGGGGGCTGATCCATAATTGGAGACAGATCACAATTGGAGATGATCATAATTGGCGACAGATCACAAATGGGATTATAACAATCACTATTGAAATTGTTAATTTATTTGAAATATTTAGATAACCATTTATAATTAGGACTTTTAAATAGTTTTGGTGCCCTCCTAAAAATAGTTTTAAAGCTAAGTTTTAGACAATTTTATTTTAAGGACCTATTCTTTTTTCATTTTAAGGACCTACTCTTCATGGAGATATAATACTGCCACAAAATGTTCAAATAAAAAGCCAGTCATGTTTGACAATCAAAGCTCAAGAAATGAAATTGTGTTCTGGGGTCATTAATTGTGTACAACCTATTACAGCAAAAGAAACATTCTATAATGTAAAAGCATCATCAAATCGAATTTCATACTCACTAGCACTCCAACAAAATATGTCAGGAAATGTGATAATCAGTGCTGTTTTACATAATGGCTGGTGTAGGGATGATACTGTAACTCAGAAAGAATGGATTCGAAGTGGTGATTATCATAGTGAAGACCTGCAAGACTTTATTTTACAAGAAAACCAAACTGAAATTCATAAAGATATTGAAGTTTATCAATATTCAGAAACAATGACTGGTAATGAATTTGATAACTTTTAATGTAGTTCCAATCAAAAAAAAATTTCTTATTTCTGTTAATTTTTTTTCTTAAAGGTCCGCCTCCAAATACTAATCAACCTACTTATTATGTCACATCTGGAGTTTATGGTTCTAAAGTGAGCACCCCTTTTGTTCTTAATGATACAACAGTAGCTGATGATGCTGTAAGTAGCATTGATGAACTCAATGAAGCTCCTAATCAAATGATAACTGAAGTTCCTATAACACAGCCTGCTTCTCCAGGTAATTTATATAATTGCTCTTTAATTTTTTTAACATCAGTATTTAAAGCACCTGGTTATGTTATTGCTAATATAAATGAAAATTACTCTAGCTCTTAAAGAAAATAGAGAAGTTGGAAAGTTTTATATAAGGAGATGATTTTACATTTTATAAGTTTAGTAATATCGTATTCAATGCAAGTGATGAATTTTTATTTTGAAAACAGGAAAAAGTATTTTTATAACAGCATTCAAGTTTTCTGTTTGAATTTCAGGGGTAACAGTTTTAAATAACAGTATTAAATAATTTCAGGCGGTAACAGTTTTAAATAACAAGCGTGAGAACTGTACAGATATTTTTTTTAAGAGTACCTTTGGAATAGTGGAGCTCGTCAGCAAGCTTTTGAGAAGAGCCTGTGAATCTTGCGGCTTTGCCAAGCATTAGAGCAATAAAAATCTAAAAACAAATTTTTAGTTTTTTTACTTTATTAATATTTTCAACACTGAAATATTTCTTTAATTTCATATAGCATCAAACTCGACACAATTTGGCGTAACATCTGAAGAAGATTTAATAGACCTCCCTGAAGGTATTTTTTCTAACATCAATTTATAAGTTTTATAAACCTTACATGGATTATTATTTTCCTAATATTTTGTTTTATCTATTTTAGGTCTTCCTAAATCCTGTAAAGATATTCGTTCAAACGGGATTGGGCACATGGACGGCCAATACGTTATTGAGCTTCGCAAGCATTGCCACTTAAGCATCATTTGTCAAGACATGAATGAGCCGATCCCACGTGAGTTTCTTGGTGGGGCAAGCGAAGAAGAATGGAAATATTGGCATTATGCAATTCTTATTAGAATAAATGAAAATGATAAAAGGAACATGCCTTCTGGAGCATGTTTAGAAAATTCTGGTATGATATATCTTTATTAAAATATGTTAGAATGAATATTTAGTGAAATAAGATTAATTTTATAAGTATAAAACACATGTATAGGCATAGACACATGTATCATTGTTGTTGATGTCTATAAATGTATTAAAATAAACAATTTTTCAGAAAATGGGAAAGATTTGCTAAGAAGGATAAAAATGGCTAGTGCATCTCAAACGAATCCGATTGAAAAATGGCGATCAAGTATTTCGAATATTTTAAGAAATAGATCACGTAGAAACGTTAGACATTCAGGCAGCTCTGTAATAACAAAAGCTAAGATGCTATATAAAAGTAAGGAAATTTCTTTGTTAAAATATTTCAAATTATTAAAAATATTCGTTTAAATTATATAAACAATTGTAACAAACTTTCGGTCTTATAGTAATGTAAATAATAAAAGTTTTGTTTATATATTTTTTTTTTAGTTGAAGAAAATCCAAAAATGAGATCAAGTTGGGGAGTTTTATAGTTTTAATACAAGATATTGAATACAAGATTACAAAAGTGCTTGTGATTAGTAGGGATAAGCCCATTATGCAAAGGAACTTTACTCAAATGAGGATTACAAACAAAATATATAATGTATTAATGGATATAAGAAAGGGTAGAGCACAATCACTACCACATCGACCAATTAAAAAAGTTTTTTATTTTAGATTTTTATATTGGTTAACTAATTTTATAACAATATAACGCATTTCGCTTGAAACCTTTGGTGTTTGTGAATTTTTCTTCGATCCTCGAAAATACTTAAATAGCGTAAGGTGCTTTCAAAAACTTCAACATGAAGAGACTAAGCATCGCATTTATTATTTTGCAACCTTGCTTAGTTTTCTTTTTTTTTTTTGCCTTTTGAAAATACGAACTGCTGATAATTCTCACGGCAACATTTTTCGAATTTACTTTGTATGTTTTATTGTATATATTTTTATTTGCTTAAAGCTGTGTATGCTTGAAAAAAAAAGAAAGGTTTTTTTTTTAATCATAGTTAGTGGTAATCTTATTTACGTATTTCCTTACTTTTTGATTACCTAATATGTCCTTGAGTAGTTTTTTTCTATATTTTAATCTATATTAGTTATTAATTAATATATACTAAAGTAATAATAGTAATTAGTATCTACTTTAGTATAAACAGAATCATATGTAATATGTCATGTAATCATATTCAATTCATGTGTTTTTTTCTAATGCACTAAGTAGAGCATTGTATATAATGTTTCTAATATACTAAGTATATAGAGCATTGTTTATAATTGTAGATCTATAAATACCCTTAGTTTGTATTTGTGTACCATGGTATATAATGTAAATCCAAGAGTCAAAACTACATATTTTAAAATATTGATTAGGACCCTTGAATTTCAATGTACTTAACGATGTACTTAGGGACAGATCTGTAAAATGCACGGTTTTTAAGCGCCATGAATAATTGAAATGTAGCGTAACGAGGGGCAAAATGAGACATTTAAGCACTAATTTATCTAATACTTTTGAAAAAATAACTTGATATTTTTCAAATCTACCATCTTACTTGAAGCTTACAAAATATGAGTTGCAAAACTGCAGTGGTTTGGTCACCAGAGATCATTTATTGACAGCACCTATCCTGTCTCATTTTGCCCAGCATAGCATGGCAAAAGGAGACAGATTTTTTTTTTTTAGTAATTTAAATAAATAAAGATAAACGAAACAGATCTTTAAGAGGATTAGCAAGCAGTACATTTTATAATATATTACAGCTATACTTGAACTGTCACTAGTCACATAAATCACATATTGCTTGACCAGTATTTTGAAACGAACAACAGTCCGAATGAGCCCAGGTTGTGCAATTTGAACTTTGACTCCACTTCTCTCCTTTTGCAGCCTTACTCCATAAACCATTATAAACATAACATTCCCAGTCTTTAACACTTAAACTTTTAACTTTTTCCTAATGCATTTTTATTTTCTATTTTGCGTTCTTTTAACTTTTTTGATTTTTCAGAGGATTCAAATAGTGATTTTCTATAATGTGATGTTATTATCTGTGATTCTTCTCCCTTTTTTGGTGGTAAAATGATCTTTGGAATTGGTACAATATTAGAAAAGCATGGTGTTGTATTAAAATCAATATTTTCTGAAGATCCTGAGGGCAATGGTAATAAGGTGCTCGAATTAACTTATGATTCGATTTTATCAGGTTTATGTAAGATAACATTAGATCTTTTGTCATCATTAAACTCAGTGTCTGGAATTATATCCGGACAAAAAGGACAAATTCCAGATGTACGAAAGCCAGAACAAACAATTTCTACACAGGCAGCCTTATTATAGGCTTTGGAGAATATACCTCCAAGTTGATCAGTTGTTATTTTTCTTCCTGGGTGCTCACGCAACCATGATCCACATTCTATGTTATAAAAAGTTTTTAACGGTTTAAAAAAGCTTCGATCAAGTGGCTGCGACTTATGAGAAGTATGAGGTGGTAAGGTTATAATAAATATTCCATTTTCCTTCGCAAAATCCAACAAGTTAATGTTTTTTGTATGAGTTTTGTGCCCATCTAAAATTAAAAGAATTTTATTTTCTATAGAAGCTCTAGTGTACTTAGTAAAGTGTTTTATATACTCCATAAACAGATCAGTTGTAATCCATCCATTTTTAGAGCACCCTCCAATTGTTCCAGTGGGAGCATGGTCGATTAGTTCTAATTTCATACGCTTTCTCTTGAAAATCATCATTGGTGGAACAAATAGTCTGATTCATCGCAGTTAAAAATTTGATGAGCTTCAAACTTGTATTTTTTTAGAACAATTTCTATATTCTTGAAATAAATGTTCACAGAACTGCGGTTTAAACTATAACTACGATTTAAAGACAACCCCTGACGCTTTCTAATTGAAAGGTCTGGATGTCTCTTCAAAAATCCACTTACAAAATCTCTTCCTGCAACACCATTATATTTATTAAATGGATGAACTATGTTATACTTTTCTACATACTGGAAGACAATTTGTTGAATGTCACTTATCGACAATCCATAATAAACTGAATCCATTTCTTTAATGTAGCTAACTAATTGATTTTCAGTACCATCTGGCAATACTTTTTTAAATGAACCAAGTGATCTTTTATGAATATTACAAGATTCTGAATTCTTTAATTTTCTTTGAATCCTTCTATGTAAAGCATCTTTATTTACACTAAATGTCAAAGCTGCTTTTCTCAGTGACATTTCCTTTAATTTTCGGATTCAATTGCCAATAACATGCTCTGCTCAGAAAAATTGCCACGATCAGTTTTTTTTATATAGTTTCTAACCATATTTCACTATCTATATATATATATATATATATATATATATATATATATATACATATATATATATATATATATATATATATATATATAAATAAATATATATATATATATATATATACATATATATATATACATATATATATATATATATATATATATATATATATATATATATACTATATATATATATATATATATATATATATATATATATATATATATATATATATATATATATATATATATATATATATGTATATATATATATATATATATATATATAGTATGTATATATATATATATATATATATACATATATATATATATATATATATATATATATATATATATATATAATACATACATATATATATATATACATATATATATATATATATATATATATATATATATATATATATATATATATATATATATATATATATATTTAGAACAACTACAAGAATTAATAAAACCATACATGCATATATTGAACTTATGTATTTAAAGTACACATAAAATTCATTGTATTTTGTTTATAGTTTATTGCAATAACCTATATGTTTAAATCTACTCACAATATATATTTTATATACTACTTACTTTATTACATTACAATTACATATAAATACAATAAGATTATAAAATACAAACATAGTAAATATAAACATCAGGCAATTATTTGCTTCAATTTGATTAAATATTTATTATGTTTAAATATAAGTTAACAAAATATAAAACATAATTCTATATTGGATAACAACTAAACATTTCAATTAATAAAATAAAAATTAAGTATATACAGTATAATAAACTTAAATTTACAGCACGTAAATATTAATATTTGCTATGTTTGTTGTTTTAATGTAAAACATTTAATAGACATAATATTAGATATCGGCAAAGCAAATACAAACAGAATGTCTCGTTTTGCCCCGTATCATGTTGGCATCGAATTGCCTAATTTCCTCACTATTTTATTGAAGAAATAAAATACCAAAGAATGGAAATGATAGAAAAAGGCCTAAAGATTCTAATAAAAAAAAACTTTAAACATAAAAAGCTTTTCCGCTCAGTGAGATCAAAAAAGGCTAGGAAAAAATATAATAACAACACTTAAAAACTCGTAATTTTCACGAAGCCGAGGGGTGAAATGATTCCCCTTCTACTCAACTTTTTATTTCAAAGTGACTCAATATCTTTTTCTTGACACAAAATAGTTTTTGAACACAACTGCATATTTAAAAATCTTGCAAATAATAATTTGTAGGGCTGGCATCATGATAAACGCGAACTGTCTCATATTGCCCCGCTGTCTCATTTTACCCCGCGTTACCCAAAAACTTTTTACTAAGTTCCGAACAAAATGTTGTAAATATTTCAAAGAACCTGATAAATATGAAGCAGCCGTGGCGCAGTGGTAGCACACTTGCCTCAGAATCAAAAGATCCGTGGTTCAAATCCCACCTTGCGGCAAGCTTTGCGACATCGGTTAGGAAGGAGGAGTAAACTTCCTATTAAATGCTTATCCGCGGTGCTCTGTAATAAAACCATAAGGACTTCTTGGGGCACCTAAATAAAATTAAAAAAGTATACATTTTCGAATTATTCATATATATTCTACTGTCACAAGTTGAAGTAAAATTTAAACTTTTGAATATTGAATCTGAGGTTACACAAGATATTGTTAAAAATAACTCAGTAATGACCTCTTATTACCAATCCTTAGATTCTTTGAGGTCACAAACATCAGCGTTTATTGTTTATAGAACCATAAAAGAACATTGGAAGATGTGTCACTTAAACTGCAAACAGCTTTAAGATCTCAGCATTCCACAAGAAGCCATTCCATTCATCATTCCACAAGTAAGCCGTAGACTGTGAGACAACATACAAATATATTGGTGCGTTCATTCATAAATTGTAAAGAACGGGATCTGAAAAAGTAACATAAATCTTGTTGTCATAACCTTATAAAGTATTACTAAGTATAAGATAAGTATAACATATTAAAAAATAAAGTAAAAATAAAATACTAAAATTCTAATTGCATAACAATTTTTATACCATTAGAAATACCCGAGTATATTAGCAAATGAAAGAATACATTTTTTTAGGTTGAGTCTAAAAAAGCAAAAGAAAGTTGGTTTAAAATTTTGCAAAAATATGCTCATTTAAAAAATCGAATTCTCGTATCGTATTTTTGTAAGGTCTAAGTTTAAAAGTATTTTAAAATAAGGTAGGTGGGTGGTGTGTCATTATTTCTCCATAAATATATAAAACATAAATACATTGAGTTAAATTTAATAATTTCATTTTAGTAAAATTTAATTTTGTATGTGTTAAATAATCACCATAGTTAGTTCTGCGGATCGCATGTTTTTGACGACGATAAAAATTTTTTTGGGGAGAGTGACCTAAAACGGGCCCCTTTTCAAAAAATGATAGAACCAACTAGCTTTAACCAACCAAAAATTATGAACAAAAATTTTTTTAGGAAATTAAATCTATGTTTTACAATTTAACATCGGAAAATTAAAGGTGTAACGATGCCTTACTTTAAGAAATAACCGTTAAACAAAAAAATGCCAGGAGCCCATTTTCCGTGGAAGTAGCTTAAAATTGGCCCCTTAGTTTATTTTCTGAATAAAACCTGATTATTAATCAAAAATTGACAATAACTGATGTGTAGATGATACATAATCTTGTGTTTATTATTCATATTAAAAAGTAAAGAAAAATTGACAGTATGAGTAAAGAAAAATTGACAATAACTTCAATTATAGTCAAACTAAAAAAAAAACTCAATAATAGCTCAATAAAATTTTAAATATATATATTTTTTTTGCAATAAACTTGTATAGTATTATAAAATTCATTTTGTTTCAAAAATATGCGTTTTATCATCGTAGTATTTGGGTATTCTTCAATATTTTTCAACAAAAAATATAAAATAATAAAGACCCACAAACGAAAAATGCACATCTTTTAGTCAAATTTTTATAATCAATTTAAGAATCACGCATTTTTTTAAAAAGCAATAAAACACTCAAACTGTTATGTCACTTTTCCTTACATTACTTTTATGAAACAACAAAAAGTAGATGTTTTTCAAGTTAGCTTATCGTTTGAGCTTGCGTATAACATATTTCTAGCTTTTACTTCTCTCAACTACGATGTTAAGTATTCACAAAATACAAAGAATATCATTTTTAGATTTCATCTTTTCTAGATTAACCAATTTTATTGTGTATTATTTTTGTAAGGTTTTTAAAAAAAAAGAAAGTTTTTTATGTTTAAAGATTGCATACAAAGGTGATTTTAAGGTTAGGGTGTGTGTAGGCGTTTCACCGCTCCTCCCTCCCCCCCTCCCCCTATAGAAGGTGATTTTCAAGTTATAGTCGGTTTTTGACGAATTTAGTCGGCTAGTCGGGTATTTGACATATTTCAGTCGGGTGAATTTTAGTTTTTAAGGACCTTTTTTATTATTTATTCTTAAGAAACCAGTCGGTACTTTTTAAGGGTTCACTTTCTCCCCCTCATTTTATTTGTAAAATCGGCTTATAACATTTTAAAAATATCGGAAGATTTTCATGTATAAAGATTGCATTTAAATCATCTTTATAAAAGGTATATGTTATAAATGCACTAGCTGTGTTAGATTATAATAATATATCTATAAATGACATTAGTAAAAACATTTGATCTGAATGTTCACTATAGTAATAATAAATTAATTAGCTTGGTATGATACTTAAAAACACAGGCACACTCGCACACACAAATTGCCCACTTGGCAGTATTGGTTGAAAAATACGGTATACATTTAAACTATTATAAAATATAGCATTAATTTTTAATTTATTGATTTATAAAGTTAAAAGTGCCATAGCAAGGTTGTGGCGAGTGAGACTCGAGTCTTAAGAGCACTTATTTAAACATAGCCGTGGAATTTATGACCTCGAAATCATTAGTACTTTTTTTTTATTGCTAACTATATTTTTGAATAGTTCTAAGTTTAGCAAAAAAGTTTTCTTTACTTTTTTCCTTTCATTAAATAATGACGTCTTTAAATCAAAAATAAATTGTAAATACTGTATATATTCAATCAAGTCTTTTTATATATAATTTTACAGTTTCCAGTATCTTGTCGGCCAATATAATAGATATTGAAAAATGCCTTAACCCCTTTAGGGATGGGGTCTACAAACTAATTTTAGTATTAAACAAAGATTGCTACGGCAGTAAACATAAATATGCTTAGCAAATAACAAGATAAAACATGTTTAAAACAGATAAAACATATTTAAAACAGATAAAACATGTTTAAAACAGATAAAACATATTTAAAACAGATAAAACATAATTAAAACAGATAAAACATATTTAAAACAAGATAAAACATATTTAAAACAGATAAAACATATTTAAAACAGATAAAACATATTTAAAACAAGATAAAACATATTTAAAACAGATAAAACATATTTAAAACAGATAAAACATATTTAAAACAGATAAAACATATTTAAAACAGATAAAACATATTTAAAATAGAGAAAACATATTTAAAACAGATAAAACATATTTAAAACAGATAAAACATATTTAAAACAGATAAAACATATTTAAAACAGATAAAACATATTTAAAACAGATAAAACATATTTAAAACAAGATAAAACATATTTAGAAAATTTAGAAAACAAATTATTATAGTTGCTACTTATAGTTAAAATAAAAAAACTCCAAAATACCAAAAAAAGTGTTTTTTAAAAGGGGCTCTCTAAAATTTTTATAATCTTTTTCACAATATTTTATCATAAAATAGCCTATAACAACTGCCTAGATAAGACATAGAACATAAAATTTTATCCATTGATTATAAAATAACTTTTTTTAACAACTGTTCCAACTATCAATTAGTAATCACAACTTAATTCATGATCTACATTAAGTAATCGTTTTTTAAATATACTTGATACTTGGTATAAATATCAAAGTTTTAGACAATCTTTACTACTTGGTTACAAAGTAACCAAGTAGTAACCTTGGTTACAAAGTAACCAAGTAGTAACCAAGTAAGTAACCTTGTTTACTACTTACTTACAAAGTTTTAGACAATCTTTACTATCTTTACTTACTTTACTACCTTATCTTTTCTTACCCGTTTAGCTATAGGTTTGTTACGTTCTTAAAAAACGTTTTTTGGTAAGGAACTTATTATATCTCTCCAGGATTTTATTTTGTGTTGAAGTGTTTTTGCTGAATTTAAAAACAAATTGCTATATTTTAAATATAAAGATATAATATACTTTTTTTGTAAATCCGGCAAAAATACTAACAATTATTATCTAGACATTTATTAATTCAATTCTAATCTAGAAATTTATTATAAGTCGTTTAAAAAGCACAACATAAAAAAATAACTATTAACTCTAAATATTATTTACAAATTTATTAAACTTCCATCTTTTATTTGCGATGCTTTATTTGCTTATGACGTTTTGAAATAATATCATTGAACAATTTTTGTTAAAAGTGGAATGTAGTTGAGTAAGTTAACTTTAAATTATGATATTTACGCAGTGTTTAATAGAAAATTATGTCACTACTAAGACTGTTCTTTGAGAAATGACATTTTTAACATCGTTTTCCCTCCATTCTATTATACCTCCTTGGTATCACTAACTCCTATGAAGTTATGCATTTTTTGATAAATAAAAGTAATGACAACATTATTTTTTGCTTGTTTTCAGTCTGTCCCTATTTATTCCTCTCATACGAGGTGAATTCAGACATCAACTGTTTTAGATGTTTGTCTCTGTTTAAGTTTAAAAAAAATCTGTGTGTACATAAAGTGCACTGCAGTGCACTTTATGTACACACACAGATTTTTTTTACTATAGTAACATTCAAAACTAACCACGATGCTCAATAGCCACACAATTCGACAAAACCTTCATTAACTATAAAAAAGCTAATTATCATTAAGGTTTTTATTACAAAAGGTGGAGTTGTGAACATCAAAGAGAAAAATTTTTAGCATAGCTATGTAAAACATGAATAACAGTCGCAACAAATTGTAAAATTACAAAAATGAGCATTTTTAGTATTATTTGGAATGAGAAATAAAATTCAAGTGAAGTTTTAAATAAAAGCTAAAATAAAAAACTATTATAAAAAGTTCGGATACCACTCTTTATGGTATTAACAAAACGTAAGTTGTCAGCATTACTTACATTGAATTTCAAAACATCTCTACGATCAAGAAATAATTGATTTGTACATACTAACAGGTGATAACTAAAAATCCGGACAAAGTTTAAAGGATCATAACTTCCTTGTTTTTTAATGTTTTATAAAAGTAAAAAAAGGATTTTATAGAGAATTATTTAATTTATTCAATTATAATATTCAATTTGATTCAATGCCTCCA
This sequence comes from Hydra vulgaris, assembly GCF_038396675.1. Taxonomy (NCBI): domain Eukaryota; kingdom Metazoa; phylum Cnidaria; class Hydrozoa; order Anthoathecata; family Hydridae; genus Hydra; species Hydra vulgaris. The sequence continues at coordinate 50,597,936 of NC_088931.1, forward strand.
TTTCTTCTGACAATCAAACTCTTGGTGCGACTAACTGTTTCTTGGATAACATTAGGATCAACTTTGGTCAAACAATACTTAATTCTTTCTTTAAGTTGTGAAAGTTTTCTTGCTTGCCAATTATTCCTATACACAAGACCTTTCAATAATGATCAAAAATTTTCAGTGGGCCTGCATTCGGGTAAATTTTAGCGGATTATCTTTTTTTGGTACAATTTCAATATTTTTAGCCTTTAAATATTCCAATACGCTTTTGGCATTATGAGCAAATGCAAGATCTGGCCAGAACACAAAATTATCGTTTAAATAATGCTGTTCAATAAACGGGATAAGTCTCTTTTGAACACAATGCTCTAAGTAAATAAACTGGTTGATAGCGTTGCTAGATTCTCGAAAATATGGTTTTGAGGTACCTTTGGCCGAAATAGCAATCCAGACCATTATTTTTTCTAGAAACTTCTCTTTTTGGCTGTATTTTACATTCGGTGGAGTCAATAAAGTACCACTGGAGTAGTAACTAGCATTTCCATTTATGGAACTGTGATTTAAAGTAAAATACGATTCATCGTCAATGATCCATTCAATGCCTCGGTAATTTTGGTAAAGCCGACTGCAGCATGTTCGAATTCTTAGTATCATTTGCTCATCTCGCTTTGGAATCTTTTGCTTTTTATAACATTTGATAGCAGACTGATTTCTGAGTATTTTATTCACATACGGTTGCGAAATACTGAATTTACGAGTTATTTGCCTTTGTGAAATACCATCTTGATGGTCAGACATGGTTTTAAGTTAAAAACCTTACTTTTTGGCGTTTTTTTGGCTATACGACCACTTCCAGGCTTTCTTTCATGTCCAAATTTGTTTTCAGCGCGTTTTATTATGTCATAAATGGTAGTTCTTGGAATATTTTCAGCAAGAAAATGCTTTACTGTGTATGTTTTGCCGAGATTTATATTTTCCTAATACACACTCATACACACGTTTCCGCTGCTCATCTTCGTTTATTTGGTTCACCTTCATTTTTAAATGATTGATTCAAATACTTTTTATGTTTTTTTAAAAAAAGAATGTGTGAGCTAAATAAATATATTTTAATTATTATGTATACTTATTTTAACACGAAGCAAAATTAACTTTAACTTTGTCCAGATTTTTAGTTATCACCCGTTATTATTTGAGAATAACCGAACTTGTCCTCAACAAAGTGAGACACATCCCTGTATTTTAAAGACGAAGAAATGTTCTAAGACATTCTTTCAATTACAAAACTTGATTAACTCGGCCATCTACATCTAAGCTAAAGCTAGGTGTATTTTCTGTAATTTCTCACAGTTTTATCATATTGCTTAGGAAACAACTTTTGTCTGTACCAAAAAAGTTTTTGCATACTTTCTTTATATTTTTTAACATAATATACTACAGTAGATCATGTCGCAGCCAAATCAAAATGTTGCCAACTATTTGGGGCTGAGTGATATTTGATAGCACAAAAAAGATTTACTTGTCTATCAGCTGTTCCTGTCACCTGGTATTCATACGAAAAGCTTTTATAACTGCTGTCTCTATTCACCTCACAGCTCCATTTCATTTCGTTTTACGGTATCTTTTCTTTTCCACCTCCAATTCCTTTACCATAACAGCAAGTTTTTTGACACAGTTCATACATCCGGATGCAGAAACAAATTTTTTTAAACCGAGACAATCCCGGTTATTCGAGATGTTTGTGAGTCCTAAACATCAAATGCAATGTCTTTCCCTCTTGTTTGCTAGCATACCCTTGAAATAGGGTTGTTGTTTGCTAGCATACCCTTGAAATAGGGTTGTTGTTTTTTTTGACTGAAGTAGAATTTATTACTATTCTAAGTCTTCTGAGTTTTTTTTTACTTGAAAATCTTTGTTGAGAATTTTAATGCCTTTTTTTTTGTTACTAATGATGATACCAATAAACATTGTTTTACTTTTTTTTGTTACTAATGATGATACTAATGAACTTTTGATACTAATGAACATTGTTAAAACGTTAGAACAATGTTGCAAGTTGCGTTGAAATATATTTTATAAAATATATTATAAAAGAAAATTTAAATATATTGCATATCGTTTAAAATTTATAGTTTTTCAAAAAATAAGATATAACAATTGCTTTGTAAAATAAAAGAAACAAAATTTATTAAAATATTAAATGACAAAAATAACATTTAAGAATTGGTTTGAAAAACAAGAAGATATGATTTTACATAAAAACATTTTATTGGTAGAGCATTTTATAGTTTAACTTATTTAATTATATTTATAATACTTTTCATTGCCAATTAAGTAAAAGCAAATAAACAGTATAAAATAAAAGTAAAAGATTAATAAATAACGCAAAAATAAAAAATAAATTTCTCAAAAAGAAGATTATCATTTAAAATGATAAAAATATATGTACAATTATTGATTAATTATGTATTAATAATCTAAAGTAATTATTTAATTAACTATTAATTATTGATTTCTAATATAAAGAAGTTTTATTAGAAAAAATTTAATTCATTTTCAGTTAACAAAAGTAATTGCTTAAGTTTTGTTTTGAATTGGTTTAGAGAATAATTAGTTTTCATTTCATTATTTAATATTATGTTCCACAACTTTAGTCCTCGGTTTACAATAGAGAATTTAGTAGCGGAATAATAAGTTTTGGATTGAATGTAGTTGTATTTTGAAAATCTAGTACGGTATATGTGATTTATTTTTTCAAAAATTGAATAAAATAAGATTGGTAATATATTTTTATCAAGTTTGAACATGAAAATAAGAACTTGATAGAGGTTTAGTTTATATACATTTAGGATATTGAGTTCATTAAATAGTGTTTGTGTGTGTGAGAAGCGATCTACGTTTGAAATTATCCTTATAGCCTGTTTTTGTTTGCTAAGCAATTTTTTTATTTTCGTCGCGTTAGTGCTACACCAAGCAATGTTCGCATAACTTAAGTAGCAATGAATAAAAGAAAAGTAAATGTTTTTTAAACAAGATCGATGTAATAACTGCTTTGCTTTGTACATTATACCTAAATTTTTTGATATTTTATCTTCAACTACACCTATATGTTCCCTCCAGGTTACATTTTCGTCTAGAAACACGCCTAAAAACTTTATTGATTGCTCTCTCTTTATTAATTGATTGTCAATAAAAAGGTCCGGAAGTTCTAAAGGAATATCTGATTTTTTATGTAGGCGATGGAATAAAGTGTATTTTGTTTTAGTAATATTTAAGGATAACTTGTTTGATTTAAACCATTGGGTTAGTTTGTCTAGTTCTTTGTTTAATGTTTGGAATAATATATTGATATCTTTATTAGAATAAAACAAGCTGGTATCATCTGCAATTAAAATTGTATTTAAAATGTTAGAAAATTTATTTAAATCGTTTATATAAACAAGAAATAGAAGTGGCCCTAAATATTACGTTGATTCAACTTTTGAGCTGGCTGGCTAAACGTTGCATATGATATTAATATATTTTTTATTTTGAGAGAGAGACAAAAAAATATAAAATGAAATTTAATTGAAATCCATCCATTAAAAATGGGTTAGGGTTAGGGTCAGGGTTAGGGTTAGGGTTCATAACCCTAACCCTAACCCTGATCTATCAATTAAATATGGGCTTTAATTCTATTTAGTTTACTTATGGTTTGATACTTCAATATTCATTCAAGATTTTATTTAAGTTATATATTCTTGCACTCGCAACGTCATTGAATATGTTAGATTAAAGTTGATTCATATACTAACATGTTGACTAACCAATGTTGAGTTTAGATTGTAAAGTTAATCCAAAATTGATCTATATACTAATATTGGATCAACATTGGGTTTATATTGTAAAAACAATGAAGTATTGAGATGTTTTTACATAACTTGGACCAATATTCAACGTATGCAAAACTGCGAAAGCTTATTTTAGTTGCGTCGGTAATAATTTTTTCATCGATATCTTTGTTTAACACACGACATTGGATTAACGTTGAATTTGCATCAGAAAAAATAACCGACGTTCGCGATGGTTTTACAAACGTTGGCCTAATGTATGTTTGTTAGCTGAGAGGGTCGGCTTGCTAATTGAAGCCTTATTGTATTCTTTTATGTTATTGATGGAGAAAATAAGAAACTTTTTTTTTTTTTTTTAATTCTTATTTTAAAACATTTTAGTTTACATTTGTTAGAGTAAGTAAAAATTAATAAAATTTATAAACTAAGCAGCTACTAAGATTTAAAAAACTTTCTGAAATAAAATCAGTATAATCTTAAAGTCTATCAGAATAAGATCAGTACGAACCTTGTACTTGTGCACACAAAATATTAGGTTGTAAAGTAAGTATAAGTACAACATAACAAAATAATATATACATACACTTATCACTTTTAAGTATAGGTAATATAGTTTAATAAATATTTCCATAATACAAATATTATTGTCAAATTTTGATAATATGGGAGAGTAAAAGATTTTTCAGCTTAATTTTAAAAAGATGCAAAGAAGTAGGTAGATTAAAATTCAAATTAGGCAAAATAATTTTATTTCAAAATTGGGTGCACGATAATCAATGCAAAATTGGTTAAAATATGTTCGACAAAAAGGCTCACGTAGAAAGTTGGTATTTCTTAGAGAGTATTTATTGGTAGGTTTCAAGGTAAATAGATCATTAAAAACGGTAGGAGAAAAATTATTTTTACATATATATTCAAAACATAAAATATTAAAAATATTGAGTTTGTGAATATTAAGTAAACTCATTTCAGAAAAAAGTTGTTTAAAGCGAGAAAAACGATCAGCAAAATTAATTACACGTATTACATGAGAGCGATAGAGAGATTGTAACTTACTTTTTTCAGTGCTTGCCAAAGCAATATTTGTATAATTTATACAGCTATGAATTAATACATAATAAATTTGGGATAAAACTTTTTTATTTCTATAGATTCTGGCCAAACTTTAATATCAACGTAATCAATATGCTGTTTCCACGTGATTTTCTCATCAAGGACCTAAAAATTTCTTTTTTATTTCAATTTGGTCGATAAAAAGATCAGGTCGAGCTGGGGGTAGTTAACATTTTTTAGATATCGAATGAAAAAGAAGTTTATTGCATTTAAACCTAGAAAAATTTTTAAGAGTCCTTTATTCATAGTAGTAAAGAATTTATTAATATTGTTTTCAGATAAAATCTTGAAATCAGAAAAAAATATGCAAACATAATACTTAGGATATTAGAAACTTTATGCAAACCATTAATGTAGATTAAAAAAAAGAAGTGGCCCCAAAATTGATCCTTGCGGAACACCACATGACATTTCAAAAACATTTTTTGATAAGGATCGTTAAAAGAAACAAACTGTTTTCAGTTTGTTAAATATCTTTTAAACCATTTTAAAATTACGCGATTCACTCCATAATATTTAAGTTTATGAATCAAAATCCCATGATTTACTGTATCTAATGCTTTTGATAAATCTTAAAAATACCAAATGTGAATTGTAAATTTTTGAAAGAGCTAGAGATTTCACGTACGAATTGGGTGGTTGCATGCTCAGTAGAACTATTTCTTTTAAAACCAAACTAATTTATACATAAAATGTTCTTCTCCTTAAAATAAGTATATAATCTGTTGTAAATAATTTTTTTCTAAGATTTTTAAAAATGTTGATAAAATAGAGATAGGGCGGTAGAATGGGATTATCTTGGCTATTTTTAATTGATCAGAAAGAACTCCTCGTTGTATTGACGCTTTAAAAACTTTAAAAATAATATCTTTTCAAGAGCCGTTTTTTCTAAGAATCAGGCAAATTCCTGAAACTGTGGAAGTGACCTCCTCCAAATTGCTTGAATTTTTTATATATTGATCAGAATATAGAGAAAACCTGTTGGGGAAAAAAAAAATTTTCAAAAATGTTTCGTTCACTCGGAATCTGGGCTTAAATTTTTGTGATTTTTTTAAAAATTTTTAGAAATTTAGTTTTTGCCACCTTTGAACCCATTTTTTTGGCAAGGCAAAAAGTTGCACATAGCTTTTGTAGTTAATATCAGACGTAACCCAAAAGCTTTCTCCAAAAAATATAAAAAAGTTGCGTGACACTGTGCGGTTGGCTAATTATCATAGTTCAAAAGTACAAAATCAATCACTTTTGTCAATTTTTAATCGGAGTTAATTCTAGCGGCGAAGTGTTGCACACAATTTTTCTTTTAGGATTTGAAATTATCAAAGGTATTGAGTCTAAAAATGCAAAGAAAATTATGTGATACCTAAGGCCTATTAATATATTAAGGCTTGAAATTGGAAAAAAATGTTTTAGTATACTTACAAAATGAACCATAACGGCAGAGGCGCTTAGTTTTGTAAAAATGTAAACATATCCAACTGTCAATACAAAAAGGTCCTAACATAATAATAAAAAAAATTCGTGTGATTTTGTCACACGCATGATATAACATGAATTAAAAACTGAACAAAAATCTAACATCAAGATAACTATATTGCTAATTAAATAAAACATAAATCAAACATTTAAATGTTTTTCCATTTAAAAATTAGTTTTTCATTTATTAATAGAGTCATTTACACACATTATCCACCACATCACACATAATTTCTACTCTGCTGCAGTAAGTTTCTCTAAGAATAATGATATGACTGTATTATAGTCTTCTTCGGATAATGAATAATCGCCACAACCACTGATTAGAAAAGGAGCATTTACTAAACAGATAATTTTATCAGTTTGGTTATTTATCTCCTCGGTAGTAACTGGCCAGCGAAAAGTATTCTTCTCTTGCCCGTTAATCATACAATTAACTCTGATCCCAGTTATAGATACCTAAAAGTATTAGCGCAACATTTAAAATAATATAATAAAGAGTTTATGATTTGTTTAATTTTGCTTACATTCAATAAAACTTGTAAAGTCTTATATAATGTCATTCTGAAATTATTTTTACATTTTATTTATATTCCTTTTATTTTAGAGCACTGTTTTGTAAAACAAAATAAAAACTTGAAACTAATATATACTTTGAATAATATTACCTCCACAATATATCCAATATTCCATTGTTTTTCGTATGCAACAGCAACCCAATCATTCACTTTCCATACAAGACAAATTTCTTTTGCAAGATTGGCGATGTCTTCCTCATATTTATTATCATCTTCATTGTCTCCAGCCAGATTAAAGTCATCATTTTCGCCATAAACTTCTTTGTTATCGTTAACCTGACTATTTTCATTATTTTCTGTTGTCGGTTCTACTAGCTTACCTTTTCTTTTCAGGTTACTAAATCTATAACAATATCAATTGTACATATTTTTAAACATATGTAAACAAACACACAAAATTATAACTTTCACCTAAATTTTAATTTCATATTTGTAAAAGAACTATTTAACAGTCAGAAACATAATCTAATTTGCAAAAGTTTTGATAGCAACAATGCCTACCTTGAAAATAAAGATCTTATCTGTTGGCTAGTTACATATTGATCAGGCGGAAGTTCTCTCCTCAGCTGCATGTGAACCTGCTCAGGGCTCATTTTATTACCTGATTCTTCTCCACGAATAAAGTATTTATACAACAGTTCTTTCTGCTGATTTGAAAATCTAAAAGAACTTCGAACTGGTAATGCCCAACCTTGCAATAGAAAAATGTTCATGCAATGTGGCTTGTCTTTTACGGAAGCACTGTTAGAGGATGAAGAAATTGGCATATTTAGTTGTGAAGTAATTTTCATCTTATGAACAAACGAGTTGCGAACTTTATCCAATGATGTTAATGATTTCGGAACTGTATGAAGACCGGATAGCATGTGTTCTTCTAACTCAGCATCGCTTTCAAATGATAAAGTACAATTCATTTCAGTGCAAAATCTTAATGAATATAATTGCCTGTCACTTCTTTTCTGTTTTTCCTTAAGTGATTTGTTACGCTTAATTGAATTATCTGTTTTGCTATATGGCAACAACAACTTAATCGAGGGTTGAATTTTAAGATTTCCATACTCTTGTTCAATTCCCTCACCGATATTGAAATAACGCCACATCTTCATACTTTTCTCACCAAACTCAAATGAGTGATAGTTGCTAATGTTCTTAATCTTTGGTCCAGTAACTACAGTTTTATCATTGCTAATTTGAGCAACTGCTACTTTTGCATCTTTAGCACCAAAACTATAATGCATAGCCTTGTGTATATCTTCAGCAGTCAAAAGATTATTACCAGAGTCAACGTAACTCCTTAAAATTGTCTTTACAACTGCACTCTCCCTGTCACATTGATCTTTTCCACAACAGGGTTCATTATAATCATATCTCAGCAACTTTATATCTCTCTCTTTGCATACATTGTAGATTGCTTCAGCTGAAAGATTTCCCTGATAGCAGCCGGCATTATCAGATTTGGTAAACATTTTCTTGATATGCGGTTGATCAATTCTGAATTGGTCTAAAACTGCAGTGGCTAACGAAACAACATCACCTATTCCCTGATCACACCTATACATTGAAGTAAAGTAAACACGTTTGAATAACTTTCCTGCTATTTTTATGAAGAATATATCCACATGTAAACTCATTCCTTTCTTGCCAAAATACTCTCTTTGGCCCTCTCTGTATCAAACCGGAAGAATTTTTTGACAAAAATCTTTAAGCCAGAAAGCAGTTTCATCGTTTAATTGCTTAAAAGCTTCGATTTTTGCCTTTTTCTGTTGAGAATCTCTCATCAGGTGTTTTATGTAGTTGAATACATCCTTTACAGCAATTTCCAAATCATAAATAGAATCAGCATCGTCAGAATTTTGAAATGTTAGTTCTTTGATCATCTCGATAGCTTTGCACAAATCATAGCAATCGGCACATACCACTTCTGATATCTCTGTGTTGGATTGAAGATTTTTTTCAGATGGATCTGGTAAGGCATGTTTTGAGCTATGAGAAGAAATTTTTGAGTCATTGACACTACAATTGGTTTGATAACTTGTTTTCAAATACCTTTTTCCTTTTTCAAGGGCAGCTTCGAGAGATTTAGAACTAAATCTTTGTGCCAATTTTTGTAATGTTTGAAAACCATTCATGCCTGAAGCAGTAACATCATCTAATCCAGCTAAGCTTTTTCGACTTGAAGGTTTTATTGCATGCAATACTTTCCACAAACTTGAATCAGATAATGGTATATAATTGTTTTCACTACAACTTTTTCGATAGAACATGATAGCGTGGCTATATTTTGTCGTCAGTATTGCATGCACTATCTTTTGTTCTTCACCGCTGTCGTATTTTAATTTGGTTATTCCATAAGCAACATCATGCAAAATACCGCTTGTAAATATAAAGTCTAAGAAATGTTCACACTTTGTTTGATCAAGACTAGATCGGACGAATACTTTCTTCTCTGGAAATGCCAACCCTTTATGAGATGCATGCCATTTTCTTGCTGTTTCTATACGATGTTTGGTACACTCAAATGTGTTCATTATAAACTTTTTGGTATACTTGGTATGGTCTAATAATGAGAGGATAACTAACTTTCCCATGGAATCACTTTGCTTATATACTTTCTGAGCACGAATAATTTCAATTGGGAGAGGGCTATTTATTTCATCAACATTTTTACTGTTAAGAAAATCTATAAGTATTTCCTCTTGTCCAGGAGCAACAGCTTCCGCAAATTTTTTCTTTAATAAGTTTTCTAGGCGAACATACTTGCGTTTTAACTTATCTTTAGTAGTATCTTCCAGATATTCGAACTTCCTTTTTAATCTAAATTTTATTGGACTTGCATTAAGAACCTCAGTTACACTCTCACGGCTTCTTAGAGATTCGTCCAAAATCTCCTGTGAAACATTAATTTCACCGGGATCAAATTCTTCATTTGGAGTAGCAGGTGTCATATATGTTTGTTCTTGTTGTGTTTGTGTTTCTGTACATAAATTGGTGTTTTCGTTGACTCTAGATAAAGCAATTTCTTGCTTTAAATGGGTAAAACATAGCATTGCACCAACTGAAAATACTTCATTGTATCGCTTTGACATTGATATGACGATATGTATTGGTGACGCCCTTAAAGCGGGAGATTTTTTTCCTTTTATATTTAGATGGTGAGGATGAAAGCATGTTTTTGGAGGACTCCATGCAATACCAAACGTGTACCGGTGAAAAGCACATATTTGTTCATCCTTTTCAAGATTTCTTTTAAGTCTATTTGCAATAAGTCCATTTTCTTCCCAAATATTATTATCGTTTAATCGCATGACCTAAAAACAATTTTTTAAACAATTATTAAGTGTGTCATTTAAAGCATTGTTTATAATCTGACTCTTCACGAAAAATGTTTACAAGTTTGAAATACATTGTTGTTATTATCAAAATACAATATTGCAAGAGTGTGATTAATTTAGTGATTATTTATTAAAAGAGTGAGGAATTAATTAAAAGAGCTATTTTTTTTTGTTTAAAGAACTTTGTCTCAAAATCTTATTGCAGAGAAGTTATAAAGTATGTAATTATAAAAATTATATTACAGTCTGCGTAAATTTAAAATACATAATTACCTTTAAGTTGATGAGGTGTTTCTTAACATCAACATCTCCCAGCTGATGAATGTAGAACATTTTGTTTATAATTTTATGTTTTTTGAATGATCCACAATTTCCTTTTGAAAAGCAACAACAGTTTTCATAAAAATATTTGTTTTGTTTCATACTCAACTAAAAAGAAGTTCTATTTATGCAGTACCTATTTCTCAATAGCAATGATAAAATATCTACTCTATTTATGCAAATTTTAAAGATCGTTAAAATAAAGTTAAGACATTTTTATGGTAAAGTAAACAACCGCCCACTAACTTGTTTCTCCACAATCGTGATATCAGCGATTCTTCTTCCATTCGATCACCACAAGTTATTTGGTTATGACGTAAATTTAAATAATTCACTTCTGATCATGTATTGTTTTTTATTATTATTTATTTCAATTGTTATGATTTCTATATCATAGTCAGAAACGCTTAAATTTTTTCTTAACATTACGTGCAATGTTTTGTGTAATGCTAAATGCTAATTTTGGATGATAGAAATTTTATTGTGAGCGAAAACCTCATCTGTGTGTCCAAAAAAATATCTCTTCGTACTTAATCATTTTTAACAATTTGTACCTTTATTTTTAACTTAATATCTAAAGATCACACGAATTTTTTTATTATTATGTTAGGACCTTTTTGTATTGACAATTGGATATGTTTACATTTTTACAAAACTAAGCGCCTCTGCCGTAATGGTTCATTTTGTAAGTATACTAAAACATTTTTTTCCAATTTCAAGCCTTAATATATTAATAGGCCTTAGGTATCACATAACTTTCTTTGCATTTTTAGACTCAATACCTTTGATAATTTCAAATCCTAAAAGAAAAATTGTGTGCAACACTTCGCCGCTAGAATTAACTCCGATTAAAAATTGACAAAAGTGATTGATTTTGTACTTTTGAACTATGATAATTAGCCAACCGCACAGTGTCACGCAACTTTTTTATATTTTTTGGAGAGAGCTTTTGGGTTACGTCTGATATTAACTACAAAAGCTATGTGCAACTTTTTGCCTTGCCAAAAAAATGGGTTCAAAGGTGGCAAAAACTAAATTTCTGAAAATTTTTAAAAAAATCTCAAAAATTTAAGCCCAGATTCCGAGTGAACGAAACATTTTTGAAAATTTTTTTTTTCCCCAACAGGTTTTTTCTATATTCTGATCAATATATAAAAAATTCAAGCAATTTGGAGGAGGTCACTTCCATTGACTGCCTGATTCTTACAAAAAATGACTCTCAAGTATTTTAATTTAACATTTGTTTCAAGTATTCTAAAACTATGTTTCCGTTTATTTTCTCAGCTCCAGGGGCAAATGATGGCTCAGAAGATAATTAATTGGAGCAAATACAATCATCCATCGGTCTTAAAAAGATATTGAACACAACTTGGGTATTAGGAACTTTATTTGCCATTTTGGAACCGTTGTCAATGAAGAATTTGTTGAACTAATTAGCTATTAATCAAGGTTTAAAAACATCTTTGTTTTCAATTAATTTTGAGTAGCAATTGTTTTTTAAGTTTTTTAGATTATTTTAAATAGATATTTAAAATTTTTGAATAATTTTTCATTTAAAGGTCTTTAATTAATTTATATATAGCTTTTTTTAGATCTAAGATGATTTTTTAAAACCCTTAGTTATCCAAGAAGCATTTAAGCTTTGTTGATTTATTGTTTTTTCACAGATAGGAAAATTGGCATCATAGATAGAGCCCTCACTATCTATGATGCCAAATTTATCTCAAACACTAAAAAATCCAGGATTTTTTAGTGTTTGAGATAACTGAGCTAACTTCCAGGCATGGAGCAAAATCCAGACATTTGTATGTTTATACTTATGTCAAATATTGAGGCTTTGAGAAAAATTGCAATGATCAGAGGCAGGGAACGAAAAAACCCTTTAACTTTATTTTAATATTCATCAATAAATTTTAACTTTCATAAAACTATCTTTTAGCATTCAAAAATTATGACCAGTTTAAAGTTTAAAACTCACTCAATTTGAGGGGTAACAAATTTTATATTGATCATAATGAGCGTTGAGAGGAAGTACAAAATTTAAAATATATCGATGAATATAAGACTAGTTGAGAAAAGTACAAAAAATATTTTATCAACTTGTTGCCCCCACGTTTGGGGGAGGGGGAAGGGTGATTGAGATAAATGACCTTATTGTTCCCAGCCCTCAATCATCGCAGTTTTTTGCAAAGCCTCATTATTTGACATAAGTAATGTCAAATAATCTCAAACACCAAAAAATCCTGGAACCGTCACTTCTATAGTCAAAAGAAATATAAAAAAATTTCATACATTTTCGTCGTCATTAAAGTTTATATGCTTCCAATGAAGCAATGATAATTGTTTTTTTAAACTGTTTTTAAATTTTGCCGTAAAAAGTTACATTCTACAAAATAACATAAATAATAAAACAAATGGATGGAGTAAGAAGAAGACATTAGTTTGTTTTATCACCGAGCCCCATTTTGGAAATAAATTGTGCTAGTTTATATTTTTTACGAAAAAAGAAAAAAAATTTAAGTCCGTAGATAATAAAAAACGCTTTGATTCAGATTTAAACTGTTCAAGTTTCTTTTTGATTATAACAATCTGGGGTAAAAGTTTACACAAATAAAGTCCGCGGTGTTGGATTGAGTATGAATTTGACTTTAATGTAAATTTTAGGATGACAAAGATGTTATATGAGAATCTAGTAGGGTATTTATGACTTATTTCGCTAAAATAGGTTGAAATATCGGCGGAGATATTTCAACCCTATTATAGTCCATAATTTATTTTGTACATAAACTGTAAAATAAAATGTATGTTAATTTTGTAAATATTCGACGCTCCAAGTTTGCACAAGAGAGGTTTACAAGACACTTTTTTACTTACTCCAAAGACAATTCTACAGGCATGTTTTTGTTTACTGTAGAGTTTTTTAAGCTTAGTATAATTTGTGCTTGCCCAGGCCATGTTACCATAGCTTAGGTGACTATGTATTAAAGAAAAGTATAAACTTTTTAAAAAAAATGATATTTAGAAAAGGTTTTTCTCTATACATTAATGAAATATTTCTTAAGAGCTTTCTCTCTAAAGTGTTTATATGGAGTTTCTACGACAAATTTCCATCCAAAACCACACCTAGAAAGTTTATGAAAGTTTCTTTTTTTGAATTAGTATTATTTATTTTTAGATCAAGTAGTTTAAGAGGAATATTTTTATTTTTATTTGATTTATAAAATAGGATGAATTTTAATAAGTTTGATGTTGAATATAAATCATTTATATATAGTAAAAGTAATAATGGTCCTAAGATAGAGCCTTGGGGATTCCCGCAAGTTGTGGCGCCATTTGTTGTTTTTGTTGTTTCATACTGAATATATTGGTTTCTGTTTGATAAATAATCTTTAAACTAAAGTAAGTTGTAATTTTTTACTCCATACACTTCAAGTTTTTTTGGAAGAATGTCGTGATTTACGGTGTCAAAAGATTTATAGGCTATTCACACGAGGGTACATTTGACGGAACATTCCGTCTGAACGAAACTTGAACAAAAATTCACGGAATATTTAAGGAACTTTTGTACCGTCCCTCCAACCCACAACAAATAAATGTTCCGGAACATATATTAGTTTTTGTATAAAACATTGTGCCTATACTCAACTATTTTTAAAATAACTGTATGAGTATTAGCAAAATGACACAATAAAAATGCATTGCAATTTGTTGTGAAAGGCTCAAACTATTCTTTTTATAAAGTTGTTGTCATCTTAACCAGAGTTTTTAGTCCTTGATCTCTGTATTGTCCTTGGTCTTGGTCACATATCAAGAAAAGAGCATCGATACTATTGGCTTTGCAACATGTTACCTTTAAACTTTTAGTCTTGGCCTTCCATCTTTCTTATGGAATTCAGAACATTTTTTTGAATATTATTTCATAATTTTATTCATCGAGTTAAATACTTGTGTTAATTGCATGCAACCAAGGAAATTCCGATCCAACACGAGTATCAATCAAAACAATTTTAAAACAATTTATTTAACCATCAAAAATATTATGTTATTTTTCACGATATTTAAAACTTGAATAAATAGAAATTTAATTATTACTAGTTTATTGTTAGTTTAAAATGATCCATTTTAAAGACCATGTGAGACCATGTGAGTCTTTAAAAACTTAATCTTCAATTATACCATTATTACAAAGACAGTAGTATTCTTAATTGGGATCAGATTAATTTGAATTGACAATAAGTATAACTCAAGGTAACATTTAAATTGCGTTAAGAAAGTTTAATTTTCATTGTTTAATAGTTTTTAATTAATTATATTCTTAGCAAGCATTGTTATTAATGGATTTTTAATAAATTTATAGGAATTTTTATTTATAAAAATTTACTTATTATTAGTTAATTTACTGCTTGTGAATAATTGTGAAAGTAAGACCTTTATTCAGAATATATATTATTGATTGACTATTGATAGGACTGTATCCTATATCTTTGCCACAATGTGCTACAATTATTGACATTTAAAAATAAAAATAAACAATAGTGTTGATAGATCAATGTTATTAAATGACATAATTATTACATTGCATGGAAAAGTAAAAATAAGAATAAAATTAGCATTTGAACGTTTCTGTTCTCTTGGCTACCAATTTTTAACAATTTATTAAACAATTTTCTAAGCCCATAGCATTATTAAATTATTTAAAGCCCATAACATTAAATTATTTATTAAGCCCATAATATTTATACCAATTGTAAAGTTTAATCTTCTATTATTGATTCTATTATTAAGTTTTTTGTTTTTGTTATTGTTGCTAGATTCAATGTACTTATCCTTTTTAGTAGGTAAAGAGACATTGAGAAATTGTGTAAACTTTAAGTTTACACAATGTCTCAGCATTCAGATAAAGACAGTATTGACGCCAGCACAACACATAGTGGTCTTTGCATATCTCCTGTAAATAAATTTGTATGGAATATTGCTAACATAAGAGTATTAATAGATTTATGGAAAGATAGTTACAAAGTGTTCATTAGGGGGTTGATTTTTCAACTTTTTTTTAAAAAAATCAAGGGGTATATTTTTAAAAGCTGACATTTTTATATTTATTTATAAAAATGTATACCTTAAGACATTTGATTGCAAAAATGTCACCCGTAAATATGAAATTGTAATATGAAAATAAAAAATTGTAAATGTTTTTTAACAATTTTTAATGTGTAGCACAAAGATATTGTAATTATAATAATTACAATATCATTGGTGTAGCGTGATACAAATAAACAAACATATAAGTATATAAGTTTGAGTATACATTGTTTGAATGCATCCGATGTTATCAATTTCTGCAAGCACAAGATTGAATTATTGTCATTAGCAGTCAAGATAAACGTGTTCCAATCAAGGTGATTTTTTGTGTTTACTAGATTTCATTTTAATTTTGCATGTAACTTAAAATTATTTCAATTTACTTTATATTTCAGAATGTCCAGAATAAGCTCCGAGCTGAAAAACCTGAAAATATCAAAGCCTGGACAAAAAATCTAGTCCACTTTGAGAAATCAAAATCAACAAGATCTCACATACACAAAGTTTTGCAGCCACTTGGTATTATGAATAAAATGCCAAAAGCTTATTCTGTTATTGGTCGGTATAATTACTTATGAAATTTAGAGAAGTCAGTGTATTCCAGATGTAAAATGGTTGGGGCAGAATTATCTGATTTATGGCTTAAACTGAGTTTACCAAAAATTAATGAAAGGTCTATAACAAAAAAAGTAGAAATTCTTATTAAGAAATATCATTCTGTTCAAAAATCCAAACAATGTTTTGAAGAAAAGTGGGATTATTTATTTGATATAACCAAAGTGAATGGTAACTTAGCAATGAAGATAAAGAATTTTATATATTACTGGTGAAAACTGATGGTCAAGCTGGTTATTGCGCATCAAAAATTGTTTAAGTACATCCATCTAAAGCTGGCAAGAAGAAAACTATCATAGCTGAAACAGGTACAGTAGAGGTCAGTGATGACAATAAAGGAGACAATGAACAAGATGTTGAGCAAGATTCTGATTATAATCCGCCAGGCCAAAGAACAAAGAGAAAATATGAGAACACCACTGTTGCTGTAAACTTAGTTAAGAAGTCAAAACTAAGTATTAAGAGATCAGCAGAAGTTTGCAAAAATTTATCTGAATGTGGTGTTAATGTGCAAGCACCATCCAAATCTGGGGTTTATAGAGCTACAATGTCAGAAGCTCAAATAATGGAAAAGCATATGATTAATCATTTAAAAAATGATGATGGGTGTTGCATTTTGATGGTAAAAGAATTTCCGGGATTGAGTATCAAGTCTTGATTTTAAAAAATGCAGAAAAGGAGATCAAGTTAGCCATTTTGAAACTGGGTGATGGTAAAGCTAATAGTATTTACAGTGGAATAGCTGAAGTGCTAGATAAATTTCAACTATGGAGTAGTATTAAAGTTATAATATCTGATACCACCAGTGTTAATACTGGAAGTAAAAATGGAGTTGTAAGCCAACTTCATAGAGAATTTGAAAGAAAAAATCTTGAACCAGTTCAATTTATTGGTTGTCAGCATCATGTGTTAGACACAATTTTGAAGCATTCCATGAATGAAATTTTAGATGAAGGAAAAAGCTCATCACCAGAAATACATTACAAATTTATTGTAAACCTGCAAAAAAACTATGAAAATTTAAAATCAAACTTTAAGCAAGGTGAAAAAATTTGTAAAGTAAAGACTAATAAATGGAGAGATGATATGGACTTTTTGTTTGAGTTGGTACAAAGTTACCGATACATGAAGGTGAATGGTAGCTATCCGGCTATAAAATTCAAAAGTCTGCCATACAATTTATTTATAAATATTTTTCTAGATCACTACAATAAACATTTCCCTGTTGAAGAGAAAGAAATAAAAGAAATCTAAACTGCCCATGGATAACTAAGGGGATTAGAAAATCATCAAAAACAAAGCAAAAACTCTATATCAAGGAATACAAAAATCTATTTGAAAAAATTAGAAAAAATTCAAAAAAAGTATATTATTCAAAACAACTGCAAAAAGCAAAAGTGATATTAAAAAAACCTGGAACATATTGAAAGAAATAATAGGTAAAAACTATACTAAATCAAATAATTTACCCGAAAAAATTATCGTTAACGAAACTGAATATATCGATAAACTTCTATCGCTATAAACTTCTATCGCTGAAAACTTCAATAGCTTTTTTGCAAACATAGGCCCTAATATGGCTTCAAAAATTCAATGCCCTGATATCTCCTTCGAAACCTATATCACAAACCAACATTTCTGTTTAAATATTTTCTCTGGACTAAACCATGAAGAACTAGAAATTGCAAAAAACTCGCTTAAGACGAATAAGGCCCCTGGGATAGACGACATTTGTAGCTATATAGTTGTAAATGTGTTTCCGGAAATAAAACAACCAATCTATGAAATATTTAAATCTTCAATTATTACAGGATCCGTACCGAATAAATTAAAAGTAGCTAAGGTAATACCAATATTAAAAACCGGTGATGCATTTACACTAAATAACTACAGACCTATCTCAGTGCTACCTGTATTTTCAAAACTTTTGGAGAGAGTAATATACAATAAACTGTATAAATATCTAACAAATAACAAAATCCTTAATGAAAAACAGTTTGGCTTCCAAAAGCAACATTCAACCGAACACGCAATTCTTGACCTTATAAATAATATAAATGACTCCTTTGAAAACAAAAAATACGTCCTTGGAGTCTTTGTTGATTTATCTAAGGCATTTAAAACGGTAGATCACGCTATCTTAATTAGGAAAATGGAAAAATATTGGATAAAAGGTGTTGCACTAAACTGGTTCAAAAATTTTTTACTAGACAGAAAACAATGCGTTATTGCTCATGGAAAAAAATTTTCAAAATTACTTAAAATAAAATGCGGTGTCCCCCAAGGTTCCATTCTTGCACCTCTTTTGTTTTTAATATACATAAACGATCTTCCTAAAGCCTCAAGTAAATTAGATTTCATAATGTTCGCGGACGACACCAATTTATTTTATGCATCCTCATCAATTACAGAACTTTATGAAACTACAAATACTGAACTTGAAAAAATAAACAGTTGGTTAAAATCTAACAAATTATCGTTAAACACAAAAAAAACCAAATACATTCTTTTTCATTCTAACCTTAAAAAAATACCACCCGATTTACCTTCGCTAAATATAGATACTAAAGAAATATAGAGAACCCAAGCAACTAAATTTCTTGGGATACTTATTGATGAGAACATCTCATGGAAATCACATATAGATATTTTAAATACCAAAATACCAAAAAACATTGGTATCCTCTACAAAGCTAGTCCTTTACTGTCTCCTGATAATTTAAAGTTTCTATACTTCTCGTTTATACAAAGCTACTACATATACGCTAATGTTGCGTGGGCGAGCACTCATAGATCCAAACTAACCACACTATATCGAAAACAAAAACATGCTGCAAGAATAGTTTTTAATAAGGATAGACTCTCGCATGCTGAGCCACTTTTAAAAAATTTGAAATCATTAAATGTATATCAAATCAATATATTCCAAAATTTGTTAATTATGCTCAAATATAAACTTGGACTTGTTCCTTCTCATTTTTCAAAGAATTTTTTCCAAAATAGCAAAAATAGATATAATACCAGAGGAACGGTAAATTTCAACGTACCTTTTAAAAAAAACTAATCTCTCGCACTTTTCCATTTCGTACCGTGGTCCTTGTATATATAACAAAATAATATCCAAAAATGCTCAACTCGAAAAATTGGATAACTTAAATACTCTGAAAACATGATTAAAAGATCTCATTTTAAACACTAACAACTTTATGAATTTTTATTAACCCAAAAACATTTAAAACTATGTATAAAACTAACTTTGTTCCGAAACCAATGTAAACTCTAATAACTCAAAAAACTTTAAATAACTCAAAAAACTTTAAATAACTCAAAAAACTCTAAATAACTCAAAAACAACAGCAATAACAAAAACACAAAACCAAATAATAGGCTTATTTATCAACACTCAAACGACTATATATTACCTATTTAGCAAATCGTGTACTTACTTATATTAATGTGTATTGAAATATATTTAAAAAATTAAAAACTACTTTTTGTTTGCTTTCTTTGTTTTTTTGCATTTTGGATTTTTATTCTCATTCTGCCGAAAACCGATAACATTTTTTTGTTTTTTTAAAAATATATATATAAACTTATTTTAAATAAAAGCATCCATAAATATTAGTAACGCATAGCGGTTTCTTGACGACAAGACCGTCGGTCTTCTGCAAGTTTTCCGCGTTCTTTGAAGTAATTTCTAATACTTTACAGTTTTACATTTTTGCAACATTTGGCAGACTTAAAATATAAAGATCAAAAACATATAAGATCAAGTTTTCAGATTATAAAAAGGATCTTTTAATATTGGCAAGAAATTACCTCCCTAAGGCCAAGAAGGCCACTACAGATGAGGAGGCTACTTGTGGTTATAACCCTCTCCTAACTCTTTAACTCCGAAACACGAACCTTGACGAACAAGACCGCTGCACGGAGAAACAAGTTGAGCGCGGTACTACCAGGGATGTGGAAATCTGTGAAGGAAAAACTACTGGAAAAACATGGAAAGTTTGGGTTAACCGAAAAGTTCTCAAAGGTTTAATGTTGAGTTTAATGATGTTTACTCAAATGCAGGAATGTGAATTTTAAGAACATTTTTGAGTAAATCGTAACATTTAATTTTCTAGTTAATAAATTGCATCCACATGTAGGCAAAACTACCACAACTATGCGAGAATCTATTTCAGTAGTAAAACGTGTTGCAGTTGCATTACATTATCTTGCTTCATGTGAATAGTATCGTGTTGTGTCTAGCCGTTTTTGAATAGGAAAGTCAACAACAAATTTAATTGTTCATGAATTTATTAACGCTGTTAATGACATTTTGCTCCCTAAATATGTTAAATTTCCATTGTCAGAAGAAAATTTAAATAAATTTAGTAGAGATTTTTGAAGCTATTCTTGGTTTTCCCCAATGCGTAAGAGCTGATAATGGATGCCATTTATACAAGTGTTGGATCGCCTGGTAGAAACAATGAAAGCTGCATTTTCCAGAATTCTTCTTTGAAAGCAAGTTTAGAATCAAATCTATTTTATAAATGTTGTAAAGAGCTGGGGGGTTCTCTTGTTCCACTATGTTTGATAGTAGATTCAGCATTTCCTTTAACGCGTCATTTGTTAAAACCTTATCCTGAAAATTTGGAGCTTAGTGAAGTTCAAAAAAACTACAATAAAATATTTTGCGGAGCTAGAAGAGTAGTTCAAAATGCTTTTGGACGCGTTAAAGCTCGATTCCGTGTCATTTGCAAACGTATGGAATGCGGTATTAACTTTACTACACGAATTGTTAATGCTTGCGTCAATCTTCATAACATTTGTGAATATTATGACGACACTATTATAATAGAATGGCTCGCGCATCATTATGAAGACGGTCTGGCTCAACCCAATACAGTTCTACTGCTGGGAACAATAGACCAGGAAAAAATGTTCGTGACTCAATTGCTAAATACCTTTATGAAAGAGACAAATATAGTAGTAATAATGTTTTTTATTATTTAAAGCTTTAGCTGTAATATGGTTACGTATTTACTTTTTTAAACTAAACTTACTTTACTTTAGTTTATCAAATGTGTCAAAATAAATAAATTTTAAACATGTATGAATACAAAATGAGAATCGTTTTAAATGGTCGTGGATAGCTTATTAATGTATAATATGTTTATTCAGTACTATACCACTGACGGACTACTATTCTGTGTCGTCAAAAACGACTAAAGGAGATATGACCTATCCATAAAAGCCAAGCTTTACAAGAAATGGGATAACAAAGTTCCAACGTCACCTTTTGTTTGGCAGGTATTTTGGGTTGGGTTTTTATTGTCTAATCCTGAGCTAGCAGGACCCTCAGCGTTATTTACATTTAGTTTTACCTCTCGTAAAATAATAAATATTAAAAAATAATAAATTTTATAAAAAATGTATATATGCAAAACTGTTTGTCACTAATTTTTATTCGAGTTTCACTTACCGTTTGTTTAAGCGTTTAAGCGTTTTTTCTTTTATGTACCGTCAAGCCAAATTTACATGTGAACTCTACAGCGTACATTTTGTAGAACATTTTGTTCCGGAATAATGTTCCGTCAAACATCGCTAGTGTGAACTTGGTATTAAAAAGATCAGTTAAAACTCCTAACGTAAAGCAATCATTACTAAAAGCATTAGATATATGAGTAACTAGCTCAATTATAGCATGGTCGGTTGAGTGATTTTTTTTTAATTCAAATTGTTTACCGTATAGAAAGTTGTTATCCGTCAAATAATTGTAAAGTCTATTATACATGACGCATTCTAGTAATTTGGAAAAACATGGTAAAACTGATATAGGTCTATAATTATTAGTATCAAAATCATCTCCAGATTAAAAAATAGGGGTAACTTGGGTAATTTTTAGTTTATCAAGAACAATACCTGATTTCAGTGAAAGATTGAAGATGTGATGCAATGATGGTTCAATGATATCAAATACCGATCTTACGACAAAGCTACTGATATTATCAAAGTCCTCATTTTTGTTGTTTTTTAGAGAATTTAAAGCGGGTCGCAATTCATTAGAATCTAGATTTGTTTCTTTTATAATCTTTTCTGAGGTAAGGTTCTTAATCAAGTAAGAATGAAATGATGCAGAACTCGGCGGAATTTCTGCTGCTATTTTGTGACCCACATTAAGAAAAAAGCTATTTAGGTATTCAGCTATTATTATCTTATCACTGACTAACTTACCATCAATCAAAAGCTTTTTTGGTAGATTGCTTTTTGTACAGTTATTATTCCGATTATGCGTTCACTTATTTTATTATTAGTTTTGGTCTTAACTTTAGTATTTGAGTTAAATGATAGAAATTTTGGGAAATGGTCAAATGTCTGCTTTCAATATACTTTTCAATATTCTTTTAATATACATGTCTGCTTTCAATATAATTTTTTGTATAATGTTATTGAAGACAGTAGTTGTAATATGGTGATCAATTAGAGTTGCTAAATTTATTGATACTCTAGCTGGACAATTAATTAGAGGAATTGCTCCTATTTTTCTTTTTTTTTCCTTTTTTTTTTACATTATTTACATGTCGTGATTTACATGTAATAAAAACATATAAACTTGGAATCTGGATGAAGATCATATCGATCTTGTCGCCAGAACCATATAATAATTACAATATAAATCTAATATAAAATAATACAGTTTATTACAAAATGATAATCCAAAACATTTGAAATAATAAATGGTTAAAATAAAAACATCCAATAAAGGGTTGTTCATACAACAAAACGTAAAACATAAAGTGTTATGCAAGTTAAGTTAACGTTTAATACATTCATATCTTTGAATAAAGGTTTTGTGTTCGAAAAACGGTTTAAAAAATATATTTTTCGCTTTGCATTTTTCTGATGGAGGTAAAGACGTCGCAGCAGCAAAAATTTCTGCAGATTTACCAATAAATTGGTATCGTCTGCAAGCATGATGCCCATAAGGTTCGAGGCCTTATTTAGATTGTTGATGCATACTAAAAAGAGAAGTGGACCAAAGATCCTGTGGAACATCTCATTTTATTTCAATTAATGTTTTATTTCAAAGATCAATAAGAAGCAATTCTTCTCCGTGGAAGACGAATTGCTTTCTATTTGACAAGCAGCTTTTATACCATTTGATCAAATTACCAGTTATTTCGTAGAAATCAAGTTTTTTAAGTAAGATATCATGATTGACTGTATCAAAAGCCTTTGATAAATCGACAAAAACACCAAGTGTATATTGTGATTTAGCAAGAGAATTTGAGACTTTGTGTGTAAACTGAATAATGGCTCCTTCAGTTGATCTTCTTTTTTTTTTTTTTCAAATATTAAATCATAAAATTTTTTATTTTACGGTCTATTTCGTAGTTAAAAAAATTCATGTTTAGATCGCCAATAATAATTTTTTTTCTTTATTGCCTATTTAGATAACATTTTGTTTAAAAAACGTGCTTAAATCCTCGCTCAGACCGTCAGGTGGTTGATAACAGCAGCTTAGTAATACACTTTTAGATTCATTGTATAAGATTTCAATAGTTAAAATTTCTTTATCGCCGTCAGAAACGCTTAACGTAATGCGCAATGGTTTCCTTCACGTAAACAAGAACGCCGCCACTGCGTTTATTTGTGTATCTATTTTAAGATTTTAACTCAAAACGGGGAAGATAAAAATTCGCGCTATTACTTAAATCGTTAGTTTATTGTTAGCTTACCCAAGCTAACAGATTTTCTATTTCATTAGGATAGTAGTAAAAACAATCGTTATTTATATTATGACAACAATTAAGGTCTTTTTCTACATTTATATTACGCACTTCAACATTTTTTTTTAAATGTGAAATGAAAGCAAAACAATTACCATAAGTTAGAGCTAAATATTACCGTTTAAAAAATACCAAATTTGACGTTATAATTATAATTAGTTGAAAACTTATGCAACTTCTAAACCACAAAATTTATGATTGTTTTTTGTATGACTTAACGTTTTTAGCGTTTTTAAGAATCGCATTAACAATTCCATCGCGTCCGTTTTTTTACAAAAGTAACAATAAACAAGACCCTTATTCAAAACTAAGAATATAATAATAAAAAAAAACTGTAGCAATTGAAATTTTAACATCTAGGAAAGAACCCAAATTTGGTATTGTAAATGTGCGACAGTACTTTTTTGAAAAATATTTTGTTTAATGGTAATGCAAAAAAGGTTTTACAAAAAAATAAAACTAATTTAAAAATTATATTTTTGTCTTGACGAGTGCTAAATTAAAAAAAAAAAAAATTTTCTTAAAAGTTAACCTGGTCGGAGGCATATTTTTTGTGTGATCAACGCCTACCATTAAAAATTGTGCACACTGTTATGGTAATGTAATTCTATAATTGATTTTGTTATTAAATCAAAAAAACACTAAATATTATAAAAAAGTATTTAGGTTATAAAATGGCTTTAATTTTTGAATCAAATTTTCCCTAAAACTAAAAATCTCAAAAAAAAAATTTTCGAACTATTGTTTATCTGTGGTTCTATTATTTGCAATAAACAAATAAAAAGTTATTGTATTTTAAGTCATCGGTTAGTTGAGCGATAGAAGAACATATACCTCAAACCATTTTGTCGGCATAAAACGTCAAATCCTTTTTCTCTAGCCGTGTTTTATCGATTATCGATATTGCGCTCTCAAGATGTTAAAATTTTTTTCGCTTCAGGTTTCATTAATATTTAAAGAAACTTTTCTTTTTTATATATAATTTTCAAAACCTTTTTACTACCCCATAATAGTGAATCTAAAAAACACCATTTTGGAGTCTTTAGATCGATTTCGCTCATCGGCGTTTACATGAACTTAGTTAAAATCTTTTGAAAAGTTCCTTAATTTACTGTAGATCCTAGTTCTAATCGGTTCTGACGTATTTTAACTATATATAGTTGTCAAAATACAATATTTCTATTAATTTTCGCAAAAAATACTAAAATTCCGACCAAGAAAGAGATTATAATTAATGACAATTCCCAATAAATAATCAAAGCAGATCATATTATTAAATTATGATGTTCAAAATCTTATTTACCTAAAATCTTATTCAAATTTGAACGAGCGATTGTGATTTTAAGAACATTTTTTTTAATAAAAAAGATTCTTAGGTCTGGGTTTTTTTTGTTAAAAACATTTATATTTTACAATGCCACAAAATTTTTCATTAAATTTTTTTTTTGTCTTTTCATAATTCACAGGCCTGATCATTTAACTGAAGTATGTCGTAGTCAACAAAATATCATATAGACGCTATAATATTTTAAAATTGCCTTAACTACACCGAGAGTTATAGAATCTCCTTTTATTTCTGTGATTACGTTATTTTGTTTTTGCATATCTTTAATAAAAATTTTGTCATATTTGATTACTGTATACTTACCCACTTTACGATGCTTTTTAACTTCTTCCCATAACCTTTTACGATATTCCAGGGTTTCTTTCGCATAATCTTCATTGATAAAGTTATAATTCCTTTAGGTTTTTTCACAGATGGTAAAATTTTGCATTTATCGTTATAATTTAGGAATTTGACGACTATAGTTCTTGGTAGTTTCTCTTTAACTCGTCCTATTTGATGGACTCGCTCGACCACTATATCATCTGTAATTCCAAGCTGGCTTTTAAAAATATTTTGAACTGCTCTTGCAAAGTCATCCCACGTTTCTGATGGTAGTTTTACAATACCATCAACGGGTGATAGGAATAGTGTCGAAAATGAACTTCAGAATAGTGTCGAATATATTAAAAAGGCCTAATGTCGCAAAAAAAAAAAAAGGAATAGTGTAGCAAATGAGTTTAATGAATAGTGTCGAAAACAAAAAAAAGGAATAGTGTTGCAAAGTAGTAAAAACGGAATAGTGTCGCAAATAATTGATTTTAGAAATTGCTCACTCGTTTTGCTAATCTTTATTGCATACGGCTTTTAAAGGAAAAAAAAAAGAAGAAAAAAACGAAGAATAATGAAAAGATTGCTACCAAACTCCAAACCCTCAGTCGATGTAGCGGCACTCCTTTGCGGCTGTAGACTATAAGGTAGTTGATGTAGAAGCCCCCGGCAGCCGGGTATTTTAGTATGACATTTTTATTAGGACATTATTCTTTTTTTCTATTTTCGACACTATTTATTAAGGTCATTTGTGACATAATTCCTTATTCTGTTATTTGACAATAAATAATGCGATAATTTGCGACACTGTTCTTTTTTTTACATTTTTGACAATCAAATTTGCGACAATCAAAATTTTGCGACACTATTCCGCCACACCCCATCAACTCTTAAATTATTGCGACAATAACTATAGATCTAGAAAATTGATCTTGAGAAAGTAGATCTCGAGAAAATAGATCTCGAGAAAATAAATCTCGAGAAAATAGATCTCGAGATCTATTTTCTAGATCTACAGTGTTTTTTTTATAGTTTCTTCAGGAACAAACTGTTATCAATTTACTACTATATAACACTGGTGTTGAACATTAATATGACACTGCAACAAAAGTCTTGAATTTGATTACATGCACACGTCTGAAACATTTACGTACACTGGCGCAGCTAAGATTTTCTGATGTTTCAGATATGGCGTTTTCAGACTTTGCGCATGGCTACGCCACTGTTTATGCATATAAATATTTGCTAAAAATCATGAACTTTTATTCTTTTAGTTTCTCATAATTACGTAAATCACACATTTGGGTAATTTTATAATCACTCAATAAAATTTTTTTTTCATAAATTTCAATTTTTCTGTAAATTAGATCAACAGTACAACCAATCTTTTTCTTTACGGCATTTAACAGGACATGTTTGTATTTTTTTTATTTTGCAAGGACGTGGACACCCAACAAACAAATGACTTTGATTTCGTTTTGTTGGAAAAGGAATTGCAATACCATTGCACCTGTAAGAATCATGAATCATAATGTCATTTTTTATAAGAGGCCATATATACTGGTTCAATGTATGTTGATCGCTTCCATACGGTGGTGTTATTTTAGAATTCCTTCTTGAGGACTTAGAAAGAGCTAAAGCAAATAGTCTTTCAGCTAATAATCTATTCTTAAAAGGTTTTATGCACCACAAGCCGCCCATTATTGATGAAGTATGCATTAAATGATCGCGCATGACGTGTGACATTTTATCACCTAAAATTAAACAACAGCAACAACAACAATAACAATAACAACAAAAATCATGTAACAGAAAGATTAAGTTAAACGTAATTAAAAAAAAATTAAAGTAAAGCATCTTGTTGATCGTTAAATATTTTTTACAATATTGATAGGAATATTTAACTGTTTTTTTTTCAATAAATAACACTACCAGCCCGACTAATACTGCATTATTGGAAAAGTATTGGCTATCGCCTATGAGTTTTGCATTTTAAATAAAATATTAACAAAATACAATTTAAACAGAAAGTATGTTTTTATTTTAAAACTGTATATAGTTGTATATATTTTTTAAATTGTTGCAGTTGGGTAGTAAAAAACAGATAGGAAGAAGTTTTTAATTTTTCATGTTACCAGAAGGTTTTAAATTGCTTTAGCTATGTACTTTTAACCTTTTAAATAAATATTTAACTATTGAGTTAATTGATGATGAGTTTTTCAGTTGTCCAGTGAACAAGTAATCCAACAAATAATTTTGTAGTGGATTTACAGTAAACCTATATAGGCATTTTTAGCGGTTAATTAGAGTTTTACTTATCGGTTATATAGTGGCCCAGTCGGCACAGACTTAAAATAGACGTTTTTTAACCGTCTTTTAAAATGTTTTTTGAACGTCTTTTAAACGTCTTTTAAACGCCTTTTAAACGTCTTTTAAACGTTCAAAAGACGTTTTTTTAAGGTACTGTGCCCACTAGGAGACCATTAGTGCCATTCGCTGTAAGTGGCTTTTTAACATGTTATATAGCGGCAAGTCATCGACTAGCCATCATACCAAAAATTAAGTTACTTTTGGCGGCTGCCACTAATGGTGCACTGAGTAACCGATAAACAAAACTACAGTGGACCGGTTAAATGTCTAAATGTCCGCGTAAATTCCGCTATAGAATGTTAGCTGGGAATTATACAGTAATTTTTAACTTTCGTTGTGTATATAAACTAAAAAACATAAGAAAAAGAAGAAAGAAAAAAAGTTGAGTTATTTTTTATAAATAAATACTTTGCAGCATTTTTTTGAAATAGTTCCGACTAATATTTTTCCTTATTTTAAAAATAAAATATTTGAATTTAAAATTAGGAAAAATGCTAATTAGAAAAATTAGTTAAAAAAAAGAATTATGCTACTAGTTACTGAAACAACTTGAGACAACTTGAGACAACTTGAGACAACTTGAGACAACTTGAGACAACTTGAGACAACTTGAGACAACTTGAGACAACTTGAGACAACTTGAGACAACTTGAGACAACTTGAGACAACTTGAGACAGGTTGAGACAACTTGAGACAACTTGAGACAACTTGAGATAACTTGAGACAGGTGTTTCATTGACTAAATAAGTAAAATTCTTGCATAGCAATTAATACTTAAGTCTTTATTTCATTTAAGAACTAGGTTTTAATTTGTTCCAGTTACCCAAAATTATTGGGTAACTGAACTTACCCAATGATGTTTGTAATTAAGTATGAACTTTTATTGAATCAAGTAAATGAAAAGAAAAACGAGATTAGTTGCTTTTGTATCAACCAAAACCGCAAAGAAATAATAACTAAAAACTAACCAAAACTCAAAGAAATAAATACTATGAACTAATCATTCATTTCTAGTAATAAAAGTATTATGAATACGTCAGTTGGTATTAGTTCTGATTTAAATGTAGATATTATGTCTAGTGTCTAGTTAATTAATGACACTCAAGTCAAAGTTAGTAACATTCAGTCAACATGTTCTGTGAATCAGAAATTGAATCCGAGCTAAATTATAACGTTAAGCTCTATAGAGCTACATTAACACAGTGAACAAAGTTGAGTGAACACAGTGAACACAGTGAACAAAGTTGATACCCCCTACAAATACCCCCCTCTTTTTATTCGCCTCTGTTTACAATTGATTTTCGATTGACCTTGGTTACAAAATGGAAGACAAACAATTGTGGCGTATAATTCAGTCGTCTTCTTTGGTAAGTTTCTTACGGAATTCTTGTAGAGTTTACGGCTCTTTCTTTACCAATTTCACAATTGTGAAAACCTTAGACCTCTTCAACACCGCTTTAAAAACTGCGCCAAGTTTGCTCATTATTATATTCGTTATCTTAATTTTCCCTTAAAAAATGTAAGATGTATAGCCGTAAGTCTGGTAAACCATATTATATATGTAAAGCACACACACACACACACACACACACACACACACACACACTCACACTCACAAACATGAGGATTGTATGTCATACACTCAAAACAATATTTTTAAGTAATAACTTAACAGATAAAAAATACTTATTATTTACCTGATTATACAAATAGTGTAAAGTTATAAAATTTAGGTAAATTTCTTCTACAGTCTGTTTCACCTTCACCAGGTTCATCAGGAAGCCTATATAGTCTGCTTCCTGATGAACCTGGTGAAGGGGAAACAAACTGTAGAAAAAAATTAAATAAGTTTTTTTTCTAATTTATGATTGTTCTGTTCTATATATATATATATATATATATATATATATATATATATATATATATATATATATATATATATATATATATATATATATATATATATATATATATATATATATATAAACACACACACATGTGTATAAATGTTGTGATTATATATATTAATTTACAATATTACTAACTAGATTATTAACTTACTCAGAGGAATGTTGATCTTTTTGACTTACAGTTTTTACCACACTTTCTTTTATATTAACAAGCAAATCTGTAGAAACAATTTTAATCTCTAAGTAATTTCCGGAGGTCAAAAATTGAGTAATGTTAGACCGTTTATTCCATTTTAAAGCATATTTAGCCCCTTCATATTTTTTAACTTTTTTTTTTGTTTGCTCGAAAAAATATATTCCGTGAGGTTGTTCGGCAAACTCAGAGTTAGCGAAATCATGTATTGAAATGGAGCTTTATAAAAACGGTTGCTTTATAAAGCTCCATTTCAATACTATATGTTATAGCCACAAATCTTATTAAAAACTTTATGATATCAGAACATTTAACCGGTTTAGGAAAAACAGAATTCAAAAAATGTATGCAATTAATTCTTATCCATTTCAATATTATATGTTATAGCCACAAATCTTATTAAAAACTTTATGATATCAGAACATTTAACCGGTTTAGGAAAAACAGAATTCAAAAAATGTATGCAATTAATTCTTGAAGATTGATTTTATATTATATTAATTTACACGCTGTTGATCGCGCAACGGTACCGTTGGTTTAATTTTTATAATTTTAATCACGGTAGTAATTTCTGATTGGTTGATTTGTTTTTTGAATGTCTGCCTAAACCAAAACCCTTAATCGATATATGCACACTCACTGCGCCTATCCCAATATCAGTCGATGTATATTCACTCTCTGCGGCTCTATCTTTAAATCAGTCGATGTACTTAAATAATAAAAAGCAATGTAACTTACAATATACAACAATAATAATAACTTTTTATAAAAAGTAGTTAAAAAATATAGAAAAAAGTTCGAAACAATCGTTTCCAATTAGAGAAATTGAGCTCCGGCCACCGTAGTGACGTATCCACAAAGGTACCGCAAAACTAAATGTACAACGTGAATAGCAAGTAGTATTAGAATTTTGAAAACTTTTAAAATTAACCAATAATAATTGCTGCCGCAACTTTAAATGAATGAATCAGACTTTACTACCGTTACTTGTAGATAAAAAAATTAAAGCAACGTTGTTTTAATTTTTTCATCTTCAATTTATCTACCTAAGTTATCTAAAGGTACCGTGGCTAGCGCAACAGTACCTTTGGGTTAGTTACAACGTTAAACAAACGCGAACGGGCACTACTCAATGTGGCGTAAACACAAAATATATCCGGTGAAAAAAAGAGATAACTCCGGAGTTACTTCATTTTTGCACCAAATGAATGTAGGTTATACGTATTTTATCAAATCCTGTGTTTAATGACGCAAGGAATGCTTGAATCTATGTCATTTTTTTTACTATCTGATAGAACTTCCTTTATATACTAATAATACATTAAAACCTGAAAATCAATAAAAGTGGAGTTACATCGTTTTTGTACAAATTAAATTGTGTAACTTTTAAAAACTTTTCAACTCTTGCAATGCAAATGTTTTCACAAAATTTGTGTTTTATTTTAACTTGTTTAACAAAATTTTAATTTTTAAGTCGGAAAAGCTTTTACTAAAGTAATTTAAGTTTTATACATATATAAATATGTAATATTCGCTAATAATTTTTTACCCCTTTACTTGCAAGACTTGACGGGGTTTTAACCTGTCACTGTTTCTTTCGTAATTGTTAATTAATCTTTTTAAATACAGGGTGGGGCAGAGGAACTTGCTTATTTGAACTAGCCTTTCTGAAGTGTGATTTGCTACGATAACTTTAAGGAGGGACTTAATCAAGAGCGTAAACTGTAAAGTTTTGTTTATATGATGAGCTGCATTAATTTATTTTCTTTTTTCTTTGCAGTAGTCATGGAATGGACGAACGTGGAACGTGCTTTTGCGTTTGAGGCATATTTTTCCTTTGGTAAATCAATCATCGACACACAGCGTGCATTTCGTCGGCATTTCCATGTTGCACCTCGTGGCCGTGTTCCAGGACAACAGTCAATTGTTTCGTGGGTGAAGAATTTCAGGAAACGTAGAGATGTGAAGAAGAACAAGCCTGGCCTCTAAAGGACTACAAGATCTCCGTAGAACATCGAAGCGGTGCGGCAATCCATCTTGAGGTCTCCCCGACGATCTGCCCGCAAGCATGCACCAGCTCTTGGGTTATCAACTCGTTCTGTTAGACGGATCCTTCATGAGGAATTGAAGTTCCATCCCAACAAGATTGTTGTCGCCCAGGAACTGGTTCCTCGGGACTTCGATGCTCGTGATGCTGCGTGTAGGGCCCTTCTCGACTTGCCTGATAACACGCTTGTGTTCTTCAGCGATGAGGCGCACTTCCATCTTTCTGGGGCTGTGAACAAGTAGAACATGCGGTATTGGAGCGCTGAAAACCCACGAGAACTTCACCTACAAACTCTACACTCGCAACGTTTGGCTGTTTGGTGCGCAATATCCCGAGTTGGAATAATTGGCCCATGGTTCTTTGAAGAAAATGAGAGGACAGTTTTGGTGACATTCGAGCGTTACGTGACAATGTTACAGGATTTCTTCCTGCAAAAACTGAACGAGATGGGCTTGGACGATGTTTGGTTCCAGCAAGATGGTGCAACTGCGCATACATCAAGAGCATCCATGGGTTTCTTGAACGAAGCCTTTCCTGGGCACGTGATCTCTTTGAGGGGCAATCTTCAGTGGCCAGCCAGGTCCCCTGATCTTGCGCTTTGCGATTATTTCTTGTAGGGACATCTGAAGTCCGTCGAGTACCATGAGAGATCCAACAACCTGAACCATCTCAAGAATAACATTCGTGAAGCCGTCGCCAACATTCCTATTGAGATGCTGGAAAGACTCGGCACCAATTTTCGGACACGACTGACACAATGTATTGACAATAACGGACGTCATTTGCGCGATATCATCTTTAAAACTGGCAAATTGTAAAATTTACTTGTTCTTGATTATGCTATTACAAAATTCATTTCCATATATTCAATGCTTTTATTATAATATATGTTTCAAATAAGCATGTTTCTCTGCCCCACCCTGTATAAGTTATTATATTTATACATTCATATATATATATATATATATATATGAATGTATATATATATATATATATATATATATATATATATATATATATATATATATATATATATATATATATATATATATATATATGAATGTATATATATTATATATATATATATATATATATATATATATATATATATATATATATATATATATATAAATTATGTTAGTGTATTCTACAAACAGAGTGCTCAATGTTCTAAAAGAACAGAGCAATAATAAATTAGTAAAAACACTTATATAATTTTTGATTACTTCAACACTGTGTTTCACTTTCAGTAGGTTCATCAGGAAGAATATATATATATATATATATATATATATATATATATATATATATATATATATATATATATATATATATATATATATATATATATATATATATATATATATATATATATATATATATATATATATATATATATATATATATATATATATATATATATAAAGAGTGAGAAAAAAGATTTAAAAAACTAACTTTTTAACCAATAACTGACTGCATCTTCTTCTCTTTCTAATATAGGAGAATCTAAATCCCTCGAACAAACAACATCAACTGTTAAATCACCAACTGGTAGGAAACGCCACATCATTCCATCTATGTTAGATAAATCTCCTAAATATGGAGTTTTTCTCACATCACAAAAAAATAAGTTCTCGTACTCATCATATATATGATTATACATATCATTTACATTATGATATATCCTTACACTCCAATTTTGGTAAAGTTTACTACTTTTGACCTCGTTAATAACGTCAGTAATGTAATTTCTGTAAGTTTTGTTTCGAGCACTTTGGTAATAGGCATACGATAACACATTTGAGCTATATAATTTGAGGTTGCTACACAGTGGTCGGGTGTTAAATATCAATGAAGCTTTGTTGAAACAAGTGGAGTTGTTGATTGTCTCTTTATTTAGGCCATAAATTTCCGAGTAAAAATTAAAAATGTTTCCTTTTGTAAAACCATAAAATTCTTTAAAATTTACTTTTTCGAAATAAGCAAAAAACTTTGAAATAGCAGTATGATAGAAAATGTATATAGCTACACAAGTTGATAGTAGCACAAATACTTTCTGGTTAAGTAATTTCATTCTGATTTTTTAACACTTTAAAAAATACTTTTTTGTTTTAATAAATAAAAATAAAATATTTAAAGAAATTCGTGAATTTAAAACATGTATAGTCTTTTACTAAATTCAACGACTAGCATTCAACACGCAGCATAGCATTCAAAGACTTTGAATGCTATTTCTCTACTTTTTATTAATAAGCTACAGTAAATTCCCGGTTATTTGAATCTCTTCAGGGATTAAGAATTTACTTCGAATAACCGAAATTTCAAATAACTAAAATTCTCTTTTATTCTCCTTTATGTGCCAAATTTTAAAAAGCCATTCACAGAACATATAAAAAATGATTAAAATAAGCTGTTACGTAAAATAAAAAATATCTTTACAGTTTTTTGAAAAAATTGTGCATTTTTGGTTGCTTTTTTGTTTCTAAAGAGTCTTTATTCAGTATAAGGTTAGATCGTTGCCTGATTTTCTAGCATTTTTTTCGAAAAAAGATCAGCGTTAAAGTTGAAACGTTGAAGATGTTTAATTAGTTTAAATGCATACTTTATTACTTTTACTAACAGTCTTGTCCCCACTTGCCCTCCCCCTCCTTCCGGTTGCCGCACGTTGTCAAAAGTTGACTTGACCAAATTTTGAAAATTTAACAAAAAAATTACTTTACAAAAGTATATATGTAATTTGTTTAAAATTTTTTATTCAAGTCATTGTTTTTAGTAATTAAATAAATTTGGGGTAAAAATAAATAAACTACAAAACCCACTTTTAATAATTAAAATTGAGAAAGTTAAATGACAGTTTCAACACGAAGCGGCGAGATTTGTATTGTAAACTTTTAGAGGTCATGTGGGAAAAGAAGATTAACATTATAGTAGATATCGAGGCTAACATTATTCGGATGTGTTTAAATATATCAGATGACAATAAAAGGGATTTTATGAACATACTTGGAAGGAAATGAAAGGAGAAAAAACGAACTAGGACACGGTTTGAGGCTAAGTACCAGAACTAGTTAGATGGCGATATCAAGCATGTAGTGAATATTCAACGTGCAGATCCACCTGTTAATCCTGGTAATTAAATAACAATATATGTATATAACAATCATTTAGTGTAATATGTCTTTATGCAAATGTAATGTTGTCAACGCCAATATTTTTATGTTATCATGTCAATATTTAAATGTTTACAGCTTTTTTCAACATGAATGGATTGGAAGTCGTATAAAA
The DNA here is from genome assembly GCF_038396675.1 of Hydra vulgaris. Classification (NCBI taxonomy): domain Eukaryota; kingdom Metazoa; phylum Cnidaria; class Hydrozoa; order Anthoathecata; family Hydridae; genus Hydra; species Hydra vulgaris. The sequence continues at coordinate 50,633,500 of NC_088931.1, forward strand.
TTTTGCACCCTCAAAAGTATTATATTGATTTCAAAGACTGCCAACCCTTTTTGAGCAAGACTGTAAAACAATTATTTAAATACTTGTAAAGTCTAGAGTATTAAAAAAGTGGATGTTCTACCTCCGGGAACTCCTACCTAAAAATCTATAACTGAGTGTCTACTGGGAGACCTACAGTGGAATTTTCTTGTGGATTGTACTGGATAAAGAGAAGAAAATCGGAAGAACTGTGCATCCAAAATTCCACAGATGAGCTGCTATCTGTTGCTATGATGCGTCTCAAGATGGATGGAAGGTTAAAAGATACGCAGGTATTGCAGGAAATACTTAGTAGTAAAGATGATGAAGTAGTACAGCAGGGTGGTTGCTATAGCAATATTGAAGCACTTGCTCTGTTATTACAATGCAAATTATCTAAGAATGATTATCAAATGTTGCACAATGGAGCCAAGGAAAAAAGATACAGAATGATGTATTCTTTACAATTCCCTCTTATACAATTCCCCCTTATACTTTGGAATACAAGTAGAAGACTACTCAGCTGAAGTAGGATTTCAAGATATATTAAATCATACGACAAAAAGGATGATTAAAATTGTCAATACTTGTCCTCCAAGTTCCAAACTTTTACTCATCAGCAAAGTTGGACTTGATGGAAGTACAGGACAATCTAATTACAAAGAGAAAACTGAAGATTGTGCTCGTGAAAATTCTTCTGTTGAGGAAAGTCTTTTCCTAACTTGCTTGGTACCACTTTAACTGTCTGTAGTTTCTACATCTGAAATTCTATGGGTTAAAGAGAAACCTTGATCAACTTTGTATTGCAGACCTATACGTTTTAGATATGTTAATGAGAACAAAGATGTTCTTGTTCAGGAGTTAAATCAAAAAAAAAAAGGCGTTAATTTTTGGCCAAAAATCTTTCAGCGCGAATTTTTCGCGCGGCTTTTAAATCTAATTGTCGTGTAGACTAGGGTTGTTCGCCGTAAACAAAAACTTACGAAAATTTCGCATTTTTATCTTCCGTATTTCAAGTTGCTATTGCGGAAGTTGTACTTGCGCAAGTTCATATATATATATTTTTTAAATGACGACATCTTGTATGAGAGTTGAATAAATTTAATATATGAATATCAATAAATACGAATTCTCTCAATACTAATTTTTTTATTTTCCTAAGAAATTTTTGCTAGATTATTGATACTAGTGTCTTCAGCTTTAATTACAAATTATTAATTAAATTACAATCAAACGGTAACGTCATATTTTAATGGCTTCTTTAAATTTCGCTTTAATTGGGCTTCTTTAATATTACGTAGGTATAAAAAATATGGCGTCCAGAATTGCGTCTTTACATATCTAAAATCATACCTCCATTTTTAGGTCCGCATTTGTTGAACTGAGTTTCGATTGCCTCTCGAACTTTTCTTTCAAACTTTTTGGGTTCTACTTTTAACGTCTTTACTTGATTCCATTTTATGCTACATGAACATTTAATTTTATGATGTCCAATTGCAGATTGTTCTAATTTTTCTTCAAAAACATCTTTTTGGTGTTGTTTTGTTCTTGTTGCTATTTTCATTTTTGTTTCGCCGATGTATTTTTGTTCACACTCGCACTCTATTAGGTATACTCCGGGATGGCTATTTGATGGTAGTTTTGTTTTGTTGCGTGAAGTTAGCAAAGATTTAAGATTTGCAATAGATTTAAAAACTGCCCTGTAACCTGCTTTCCTAAAGATTTTTCGAAGTTTTGGTGATAATATTGGGATCCACGGTAGTGATATAGTTGGCATGGTTGCTTCGTTGTTAGATAAAATTATTTCATTATTTGAGTGTCGTTTTTTTATAACAATATTTGCAAGGTTTTGTAATTTTTTTTTTTCATATCCATTTTCAGCAAACACGTTTATTAGGAAATCGATTTCTTTATTTAAAATTTTTTCAGAGCAAATGGATAAAGCAGTAAAGACACAATTCTGGACGCCATATTTTTATACCTACGTAATATTAAAGAAGCCCACTGATCTCAAAATATAACTATATTTTGTTATATTTTGTTATATTTTGAGATCAGTGAAAGAAGCCCAATTAAAGCGAAATTTAAAGAAGCCATTAAAATGTGACGTTACCGTTTGATTGTAATTTAATTTAATTAATAATTTGTAATTAAAGCTGAAGATGCTAGTATCAATAATCTAGCAAAAATTTCTTAGAAAAATAAAAAAATTAGTATTGACAGAATTCGTATTTATTGATGTTCATATATTAAATTTATTCAACTCTCATACAAGATGTCGTCATTTAATATATATATATATATATATATATATATATATATATATATATATATATATATATATATATATATATATATATATATATATATATATACACACATTTATATATAATTGATTTTTTGACAAGATTAAATAAAGATAACTGCATGATTTTTTACTGCTAAAAGTTTCTTGCGTTTATCAGTCAATCATCAGGTAGAAAATACATTGTTGTTTTCGTTAAAAAATATGCTCAATAAACATCGTGGCGTTCAAAAACAATTATAAAACTATAAATATTTGCGAGCGAGGTTTGGTTTTTTAATCTTTGGGCTCGTGGTTGTCAAGCAAGAACTTGTTTTCGAGACGTCGCTTAGATATAATTTCTGTTTTTTTATTTAATAATTTTTGCGTACCTTTGTATGATATAATGCAAAGTTTTTCATGAAGGCAAAACAAGCATTTTTTTGTTACGTTGCTGTAGACGGGGATTTGTTTGATTATTGACCAAGTTAATTTTGGTGTTATTTTTAAGTTTTCTTTTATCTGCCATATATACTTTGAAAGCGTGGTTGAATTTTTCATCTTTTTTTTTGTGAATGAGTGTTTGTGGTTAGCCCATATTTTCTTCCATTCACTTCCTGCTAGACCAATATATACTTTTTCTGGGGTGTTGGGGGGGGGGAGGGGATACTATACATTTATAAATAACATTAAAGGCTCTACATTTTCCTATTATAGGGCAGTTTGCTTTCTTTATGCAATTGCAGGGTGGGTATTCTTTTAGTCTTTTTCTTGTTGTGGCTTTTTATTATTATACTTTCGATATTTTTGGTGCAGCTGTAACTCAATGGTGTTTCGATTGAATAGTTTACTTAGGGGGTGGGATGTTGGAAAGTGTTTGTCGATTAAGTTTAGGAAGATGTCTCCGACATTAGTAGAAACGCTTTTACTGTACGGGGGGTTAAACCATATTATATTTCTTTTTCTTGTCTTTTTTTCTCATTTTTGGGGGTTATACTTTAAATTAAAATTAGTGAAGCTATTTCTTCTTAATTCATCTTCGTATTCTGATATAGAAAAATTAAATGTTTCATTTGAGGAATTTTGTGATAATCTGTTGCTGATAGAGACGGGGATTTGCTTTATTATTTGCGGAGCGTGGTTGGAATCAGAGTGGATGTAACGTAGATATTCATTTAATTTTTTGAAAGGTTGGTATGAGCATTTTTCTAAGTTAAAGGATACATCTAAGAAGTATATAGCTCTAATATCATTCATCGAGCACTCTTTGCTGAATATATTATTATATTATTTGAAATTAAACTTACTTATTTACATTTATATATATATATATATATATATATATATATATATATATATATATATATATATATATATATATATATATATATATTTATTGCCTTTGGCTAAGCAGAAATGGAGGTTTACTATTTATATTCTCAAATATAAAAACTTAGTAAAATATTTGGTTCCATTACAAATCTTAATTGAACTTTAAGTGTCGTTTGGCCTTTTTCAGTTCTTACTGAATCTTGAAATTAATTTATCACTACCTCTCAGGCTAGCTACAGCTCTGAATCTTTCAGCGTTTGTATAGTCCTGGTGAGCTTATATGTTAAAATGTTTTCCAGGAGCGAAGACCCGGGTTGCACTGTACGTGACCGTTTTTTTGCTACAAAATGTTGCAACTAATTTCTTACTGCTTTCCGAAACAGCTAGAGCTTTAAAACTTTCAGCAGTTGTATAGCCCCAATAACGTTGGGATGTTGAAAATCAAAGCATTTTCCAGGGCCAACCACACAAGGGGCAACAAATGCACTTCCCACCCTACCACCCTGAATTTTTTATTTATTTATTAAGGAAAACATTTAAGAAAAATTATTGATGTGTTTAATCAAGGATTAAACACATCAATGTGTTTAAATTTTTTTTAAATTTACTTATTGTTATTGAGTTAATAAAAGCAAAAGCTCATATAACAGAGCACCTCAAAAATAAAAAAATTGAAACTAAGTATAAATTTATACTATTCGAGTATAAATTTATACTATTTTTATAATTAAGTTTTAGCATTCATCACTTAAATGAGGTCTTTTTTTGATTTCAACAAAGGAATTGTTTCCCGATTTCGCAATTGCATTCGTGTGTTAACGTTGTTCAAGTTATCTTTATTATTTAATTCTTATTCATTAAATGGCATTCTAAAAAGTAGATTTTATGAAAGTCTTGATTCTTTTATAGAAATTTAAAACTGAAATTTATCAATGCAATTTAAAAAATTAGTATTTTAATTACTTAGTTAATTATACGTATTTGATTCATAAAACGCAATTAAATATATTTATTATGCCGCGTTTCGTAATTTTTTTTCCGATAAGAACTGTTTCGCAAGTTGCGGTGCGAAAGAGTTTCGTTTCGAAAGAAATTTGGTTTTGTATCATTATTTTAAAAAATAAAACTTTAAAATGTTCATATGTTGCAATACTGAAAATAATATTTTATTAAAAACATTTTGGTATATAAAAATTTTATTTTTCACATATGTATCCGTTTGACCAACAAGTCGTTTCGCAAGTGCGACTTCGGTAAGCACTACTATGTTGCAAAATAGTTTTATTTTGTAATTCAACTTGCGAACGGCGACATTTCGTAAGTAGCATTTGCAAAATGAACATCGACGGTTTTTTTTGTTTCGTAAAAATCGGTACGAAAAAAAAAAAATCCTGGTTCTCAATATCCTTCCGAAAGAATTTTATTTTTCCGGAATTGTACGAAATATTCCGGTTAACAACTCTAGTGTTAAATTGGAATATTTTAACGTTTGGTTCAATCTACGTTAAAATGTGCAGTTAAGTAACCAAGGGTCATGGCTTAATTGGTCAAAAGTTGAATGTTTTAATTTGTTAATATGTTGAAATATGAGTTACATTTTTTGTTCATGGAAAAATATATGAATTTTTACTCATTTTTCGTATTATTTTAATCATAATAAATAAGTCTACAAAAAGATACTCGATAAACCACTATGCCTCTTCTATACACAAAGTTTTATATTTGAAATTGATACTTGCATTAATATCTTTCTTTTTAGCCAGAGATTTTAAAAGTTAATGAATTATTTTTTCTGGTAAAAATTGACATTTTTGATTTTGAAAAAGTCTTAAAACCTAAAATGATGAATTAACTTTAAAATCTCTAACTAAATATCGACCTAACACACTAAGGACCATTTGCGGAGTTTTTTTATAAATGAAGTAAAAGATAAGTATGAGTTTATCTCTGATGTTTCTATGTGACTTTTTGACTAATTTTCAGAAAACTGGCAACCATTTTTCGAAAAATATTTTTTTATTATTTGATTAAAAAACAAACTATTTTTTAAAATTTATCTTGAATGTTAAAATGTAAATATTATACAATTTTTTATTTATTTGTCACATGACATTTAAAAATTTTTTTTTTAATTTTATAGTCGATAAAATATTTTTCATAAAAATAATATTTATTAATAGGTATATATATATATATATATATATATATATATATATATATATATATATATATATATATATATATATATATATATATATATATATATATATAAAACAGTATGAAAAAATGTTTACAAATATCTTAACTTGCAACGTGTGACTGGCTACACATCAGTGTTGTCCATGTTTAACCGAGAAATGCAATCAAATCATTTTATGAAGTAAGTTTATGTTTATTTTACATTATTGTGTTATTAGGATATTTAAACACAATAAATATTTTTTTAATTTTATTTGGCTGAGGTAAGCAGGTTTTGTGAGAAAAAAAAATGCTTGAAAGGTTTTAAAGTTCCAAGTTTTATCTCTTTATTATAAGATCTTCATAATTGTTTATATTATTTTTTTTTATATATATATTTTTGTTTTCTGTTTTATTTCATATTCATGAATTTTAAAGATGTGTTCATTAAATTTTAAAATAGCCTGGATTTTATTCTGCATCTTTTTTGTATACTTGTATTGTAACTTTATTAAATATTTTTATTAAGGATAAATTTTTTACTTGGTTACATATTATTAACCTATTATTAAGTTATTATTAAATTGATTAACATTTTTATTATTGAAGTTTATTATTGATTACAACAGTTTTATTATTGAAAGACCTCCAGGAATGTAAGGACTGGTACTACTGTGAATAAAAAGTATAAACAGCTACAAAAAAGTATTTTAGAAATTATAATTAGTATATTCAAATGACTATTTGAATATATTACATTATATAAGTAATGAACTGAAGTGTTCACAAATTTTCTATTTTTACAAATTTAAATGTTTTATATTAATAATTTTTTATACAAATGTTGGTATATATCTTAAAAAACTTGTTTCTCTCATTTATATTCATTAATATCCATTTATATGTCGCGATAAGAAATCAACTTTCTTAATTTTCTTAACTTTCAACCAAATTTCTTGTCGCGATAAGAAACCAACACCCTCTGATTGCTTGGAGGGGGCTTTTGAGCTTGAGAAGGATCTCACTTCTGCTACAGCATGGGGCTCACAGTGGCTGGTGAACTTTAATTCAGATAAAACTCAATTTTTTTCAGCCAATCGTTATCGCAATAATTTAGATCTTCCTATATTTATGAACGGTTATGTACTCGATACTCCTACTCTTCATCTTCTAGGATTAACTATTACTTCCAATCTTTCTTGGAAACCATATATCAAATCAGTTGCAAAATTAGCATCTGCTAAAGTTGCATCTCTTTATCGAGCTCGTCACTTTCTTACTTCGGATTCTATTCTATATCTCTATAAATCTCAAATCCGGCCTTGTATGGAATACTGTTGCCATATCTGGGGCGGATCTTCTAATGATGCCCTTTCTCTTTTAGACAAGGTGCAAAAGTGCATTGTAAACATAGTTGGACCTGCTCTTGCAGCCAACCTCCAACCATTATCACATCGTCGTAATGTTGCTTCTCTTTCTCTTTTCTACAAATACTATAATGGGCACTGCTCTAAAGAACTAGCGTCTCTTGTGCCATCTGCTAAAATTCATTCTCGTGTTACTCGTCATTCAATTAAGTGTCATCCTTTTTCTGTGACTGTTCCTAAGTGCTCCAAAAACGCTTATTCGTCTAGTTTTTTTCCTCGAACATCAGTTCTTTGGAATTCAATTCCTTCATCTTGCTTTCCTGACTCATATAATTTGCAATCTTTTAAGTCGTCTGTCAATCGTTATCTTGCTCTACAATCTTCATCTTTTCTCTTTCAGTAACTTCCAACTTTAATTAGTGGCTGCTTGCAGCCTTGTTGGAAGCAAAGATGTTTAAAAATATATATATATATATGTTGCATGTTCAAAAAACAAAAACAGTTTGTAGTTTGTTTTCAAATTTGATAAACATCTAATAGAAGGTATCAGATATACTTTGAATGAGGTTATAGTAATCTGATACAAGGTATCAGATTATTAAAAACCTTGATGCTTGTGCTAAGGTTATCTAAGTAAAGCCATGATCCAAGCAGGGATGTGGAGTTGCAAAAGTACTCCGGATTTGTATGTATATTTTTTAGACTTGGATTTTATTTATATCATTTCAAGATATTTTCATATAATCTTCATTAGAAGATATTCAAAATATGAAAATATTTTATTTCTATTAGTTTTTATAAATATTACCTGTTATAGAAATCTCAATTAGATGATACCTTTCTTGATTTTATGCTTTTTATTTATTTTTAACAAATTAAGGTGTAGATGTATATATTAGTTCTATTGGATTAAGGTTAAGTTATTATATTGGTTTAAGAATAAATTATTCTATTGGTTTAAGATTAAGTTAAGCTTAGCTATTTAATCCATAACATATCTAAAGCTAGGCTGTTCAACAAGCTATGCAAATTACAGTATGTGTAGATTTATGAAAAAGAATGTACAAATTGAATGAAAATAGAACATGTATGATAAATTGATAAGACAGTAGTAAATTTTTATTTTTGTTTTTTAGGTATTGGCAGGCTGCAATTGATTACTTTCTTTCCTGCAACGAAATCAAAAGAACCTTCAACTACAAACCAATTTAAAATAATTTTAACAGCAGCATTTTCTTAGAAGAATTTTCCCTTTATTTTATTTACTAATTCGATTACTTATATTTTATAATTTCTTTAAATTATTTTTGGAGATAAGTTTAATTTTGGTGTTTTACAAAATTTTAAGTTTAAAAAATTGTTTTGCTTATAGTTTTTTAATAATTAATTTTTATTCCGAAATATAATTATAATTCTAGTGTCCAATTTTGTAATGTTTTTTCTGCAAATATCGGTTTCATATTATGTTACAAATGTGAAAGTATAATCTCAAGACATAATTAAAACTATGGGAGGATGAGGTACATAAACGTACGCTTTGTTTTCTTAAAAATAAAATTCAAGTTTAGCGCAAAATGTCTGTACCGATAGAAACTACTCGCAAAAACTTTTGATATTGATTGGTCTATTAAAATTTAACTCTTATTTTCACATGGTTTCCACTTACTATACTGTACACTGTAAGTGTGGTACTATACTAAAGACTGTAAGTGTGAAAACACGAGCAAACTGGCAATCGGGAGATTTTTGAACCAAAGTTAACGCCGTAGTTATACGGCAAGACGTTTTTTTAGATGGTTAATACGGCAAGGCTTTTTTTTTTTTAATCTAAAAATTTATGATTTTCATAATTTAAGCTAAACAATTAACAATCTATAAAATATTTATAAATATAAATGTCTTCAAAACTATTCTGTTGCTGTTGAAGTATTGGGCATCGACTAACCATGCGTTTGTACATCGTACTATATACAGTCTCCTGTAAGGAAGAGGTAAGCCCTGAGGCTATGGAGATCTATTGCAATGAGACAGTCCAACGTTTTATACCTCAACCATTTATACCTCTGGTATTATGTGCCGCAGGATTTACACCAACTGTTTGTACATTCTCACCAGGTAGTTCACAACAAAAGCATACCTATTAGTATGCTTTCTGAAAAAGCACAGGAAAGGAATTCTTTTGCAAAACGTTATCATTCGACATGATAACGTCTGAACGTGTCAAATTTGCAAAACCAAAAAATCAAAAACGCCCTACTAAAGAGCCCGTCGTTCAGAGTGATCAAAACCTAATTTTGATGTCAGAAATGGATTCCCTGGCCCCCAAAAAATATGATTACATGTATAATATGACTATATTTAGACGCTTTCTATTTTTGTTAATTTTTGTTATATTCTGGCCCAGTGTGCAAGGCCGCAATCCGTCATAGCCATATCCGCCTAACATGAATCGAAAATTGGGCTGCCGCATAAAACAAATATACTCAAACATACTCTAGCCTATTTGCACTATTATTATATGTACCCTGATTCAAAATTTTAATTTAATACAAGTATCTGTCGTATCAAGAACAGTTGTTAAGTAACAATGGGGGAGAGCGCTATTTGGATCTCAAAAAGAGTGTATTTTAAATAGAGGGTTATTTAAAATTTTATTTCCAAAGAACTAGTTGGCTAGTAATCCTATTGACTGCATGTTGTATTTGCGTTGCAATTCGTATCCAGATGCGATTCATGAAAAACAGCAGAATTGTAATAAAAATAAATTACTAATATTAATATGTACGACTGCATAAGCTTTTGATTTTAATTCCATATTAAATCATGCGTGCTTAAGAAGGCGTCATCAAGGCTATTGGCGGCCCTGTTGCGCCACTCTAATACTTTAATTTTATTCAATTTTTTTTATCTAGATAAACTAATATAATAGATAAACTAAATAAGTTTGAAGAACAAGAATAAAAACTTGCATAAAATGTCAGTAAAATATGGTGTATTAAAAATAATGGCGTATGCTTAATGTACGCCAATGAAAAATCGTTAACAGATAAAAGATTAAATACTTTTCAACATTCTTAATTCAAAAATCAAATACGTCGCGTGGTTGTTTTATAATTAACACAGCGCATATTTAGAGCAAAAGCTTGCATAAATTAAAGCCTTCTTTAGGGGTAAAAGAAATATACTATTGTTTATACTTTTTATATCAGTTTCGATTTCTGTAAATTTAATTTTCCTTATTTTGCTTATTTTATCCTTTCCCCGTAGGATACTAGCTCATTTAACAAATATATTGAATTTATATTTCTTTATTTTTGTTCAATTTTTTTTTTCTTTATTTTTGTTTAATTAATTTCGTACAAGCATAACATGCAGGAAAAAAAAACAAATTAAAAAGGCGTCGCAGAACTTCCAAAAACACTTTTAAAAATAGAATTGTATGAAATTCAAAGACGTCATGAGAAAATTGATTAAGTTTGTCTCCTTTACAGAGTCTTTCATTCAAAAAAACAATTCAATCACAGCGGAGAAGTAGTTACCATACAGAAGTTGTCGGTTTATAATAGAAATGGTAAAAAAAACAAGGCAATAAAAGCCGGGTGTATCATTTGTCACTTAGTTATATACAATTTGTTTAAAAATATATATTATATGTTTAATTTTAAAAATATATACTGCATTTAAATTAAAATGCATTTCTCTTTATTTTAAAATTTAAACTTGAACTATCAAACAAATAATAGCATAAAAACTTGTGTAAAATAACTCCCTTCAATATTTAACGTTTATTAATATTTTATCGAGGTAAGATATAAGGATTTTAATAACAAAAAAAATCTTCCCTTGTTCTTGACCCTTCTAGCGGAACCAGCGCAACAAACCACCATCAACCTCCTCTAATCTACAACAATACTGCCACTCACATGACAATTAAAACCACTACACAACCAACAGATTTCTATGATGTGGTGTTTCGTGTCAGAACCGAGCGGAACTATCCACGAGCTTATATTGCCGAAAGGAAGCCGTGGAATAGATTGTCTTGAAAAGGTTAGTTCTTCTTTCTTTTTTTGATATTGTTGTTATTTTTTTAATTTATTTATGGAATTAAAATGCAATTCTGTGAATAATAACTATGAAGTTAAAAAATTTTAAACGAGATAATGTTTACTAACTTACTACCATATCTACATTATAAGTAGATATCTCTGCAATTATGACCATTCATACATAAGCACTGATATATATATGTATATATATATATATATATATATATATATATATATATATATATATATATATATATATATATATATATATATATATATATATATATAAATATATATATATGTATATATAAATAAATATATATATATTTATATATATATATATATGTATATTTATATATGTATCAAGAATCTTGATGTATACATAAATGAAGCTTTGAAAAGTTACTATCTTAGTAGAAAGGATAACTATTATGTCAAATAGAAATATTCATACTGAATTAGTTATTTGCAAGGACTTCAGTACTTACGTTGATTGAAGGCTTGGGATTGGTTAAACTGAAAGATATGAAAAAACTTTATAAAAGCAAAAAAAAAAAAAAATTCCAAAAAAACTGTTGGGATTAAAGTAAATATTATAAAATTTAAAGTGTGAAAATCGTATTAGATAGTGTTAATCTCATTCACTGAACATAATTGTATATATATATACATATATATATATATATATATATATATATATATATATATATATATATATATATATATATATATATATATATATATATATATATATATATATATATATATAGATAGATACATACATACATACATACATACATACATACATACACACATACATACATACATACATACATATATGTATACAACTTAAGTAGTCTTAAATTGTTTATATATATAAAATTAAAGTGTTTTATACTTTAATTTTATGCTAATCTCATTCAGCAAATATAAGTGTATATGTATATATATATATATATATAAATATATATATATATATAAATATATATATATATAAATATATATATATATATATATAAATATATATATATATATATATATATATATATATATATATATATATATATATATATACATATATACATACATACATATATGTATACAATTTAAGTAGTCTTAAAATGTATATATATATAAAATTAAAGTATAAAATATAAAAATAAAATATGTATATATAATATAAAAATTAAAGATCACATTTTTCAATTGGGATTGAAAAAAATATTAGGAAATTTCGTCCTTAGCTATGATTTGTTTGTGATATATATATATATATATATATATATATATATATATATATATATATATATATATATATATATATATCACAAGCATTTATCATATATCACAAGTATTTTTTTCAATCCCAATTAAAAAATGTGATTTTTAATTTTTCAGAAAAATAAGAATAAAACAAAGAATAATGATAGGAAATATTGCTGCCCCATGCCAAACCCTTAGTTGATGTAATAGCACTCCTATGCGGCAGCAAGCTATAAGATAGTTGATGTATGTACTGTATGTCTCCGCAACTTTTTTTAGTATGACATTATTAGAGCGTGTCTAATCCTGTATTTATATATGTGTATATATATATATATACATACATATATATACATACAATTTAATTAGTCTTGAGATCCAACGCCACTAGGTCTTTGTTGGTATCCTGCATTACTACAAGGTTCTTACAAAATGTTCCAAAATGTTGGCAAAAAAAAATGTATAAAAAATAAAATGTAGCATTTTTTTTTCATAGTAGAATTGAAGTGGAATAAAATGTCTACCATTTTAAAAAATTGTTTTTTGTTAATTACTATTATTTCGGTAATGTAACATTTAAATTAATAGTTTTTATGAAAATCTATCATTTAACATAAATTACATAAGATTTAATAAGTTATATGCAACATTTTATAGATAGCATCTAGAATAAATTTGGTTGAAAAAGATTACTTTGGTCTTCGTTATATTAACCCTTCAAATGGCGTTGAGTCCTGGTTAAATTTAAGAAACAGGCTATTAGATCAGTTGTATACCGGAGGAGGACCTCATAGAATTCAATTAATGGTGAAATATTTTGTCAATGTTCAAGAACTTCAACAGCCTATTACTAGGTTTGTTACTAGTATTTTTGATTAAAATACATTTTTTATTGATTTTTAAATTTGTTTAAAGAGTTTTCTGTTATTGTTATTTTTATTAGAGATTTGTATTACTCAACATTAATCAATCACATCAACCATGGTAAAATTGATTTGAAATCAATTGATAAAAATATAGTAGCTCAAATATTTGCTCTTACAGCACAAGTTCATGTTGGTGACTTTAATGCTGAAGCTTTACCTGATTACTCTGTGCTGTATCATTTGGATGAGGAATGGAGTTTAGATTTTCAAAAAGTTGTGGAAACAGAACATTTAAAGTTAGACTCTGTTACTCCTTCACAGGCAAAAATTAAATTTATACAACTGGTTAGTGAATTAGACCTATATGGTGTTGAATCATTTCATGTTCATTCTATGGGTGATAATCCTAAAGAGCTAACTCTGTCAGTTCGACATGATGGTTTGAGAGTTTATCGAGCAAATTCTTGCAAAGAAAAGAATACAGAAACTGCTAATCTTTTAAAATTGTGAGTTTTTTTTTTTTTTTCAGAATTTTTTTTTTAAGTTTTATTATAATTTTTTTAATTTATTTACAGCATAACCTATGATTCAATATCAACTGTATCATACAAAGGTAAACGGTTCACTATTGTTCATGGAAATGGCAATACTGATCACACTCATTCAAGTTTTTTGTTAAAGCGTAATTCAGCTGCCATTAGTCTATTTCGAACATTTACAGAATACCATTCTTTTTTTCAATGCAATACTGTAAAGAGTTCCGTAATTGAAAAATGCAGCAGAAACTCATTTGGTAGAGTGTTTTCTGTATTTTTCCCTAATTCGAATAAAGGGAAACTTTTTCTGTTTGATGTAATGTGCACTAGAAGACAAGCATACAATCAAGCTTGGTCAGTACTACATGCTCCAAATAAAAATCGACAGTCAGCCTTTTATCACAGTGACAGAAGTTTTAATAGAAAGAGTGTTTACAGTTTGAGCTTAGCAGATGAAATTCCTGCAAATAGCTCTACAAAAGAGCAAAAGAACCAAGAATCATTTTTTTTTATAAATAATGAAGATAAACTTAATAGAAAAGAGCAGTGGAAGTCTACTGTCTCTCACTCAAATGATATAAACAGTTTATCATTAGAGGAATTGCGTGACACAGTCACAGATCTAATTGAAAAAAGAATGTGTCAAGTATGTATGGATGAAGAAGTTTCTACTGCTTTTTGTCCTTGTGGCCATGTAGTGTGTTGCACAGAATGCGCTGCTGTGTGCAGAGAGTGTCCACTCTGCAGAACGCAGGTCACCTATGCACAAAGGGTGTTTTTTAATTGATACTTGTTTGATTTTGTTTATTTAATTATATAAAAAGAAATTAAAAAATTTTAGCCAGTCAATTTTTAGACTGCTCAAAAATTGATTGTACATTTTCAATACACTTTACTTGTGTTTTAATATTTTATTAATTTGAGTTGAAGTATTATTTATTAAAAAGCTTTTTTTTATGAAAACAGTTAGTGTGATAATACTGAAATGAATGGTAGCTATGATTTTACAATAAAAATATTTTTTTTTCATTAATTAAAAAGATTAATTGAGGAAGCATCTCAAAGTTTTAAATCTTTTTATTTATTACGATTTAATAGATTTTTTTATTCTCTTTTTCATTTTAATGGTCTTTTTTTGATCATTGATATTTCTTTACACAATGAGTTTTATTATTGTATACTAGTTAAAATGTCTGAATTGTGTCAGTTTTTGGTTCGTGTGGACTTAACCACGCAAAGTTTTGTATTTTTTTGTTATTTGTAAGCATTTCATTTTTTGTTTGTTGCTTTAAAATCTTTTTTAATGTTCGTATAAAATCTTACGATGTTTCTGAACTTTTTTTATGTGTACGGCTAGGAGCTTTTTCTTCCTGCTCGTAAAATATTCTGTGGAATTTTGTTTTATTTTCTTGGAAAGGTTTTAACTTAAAAAGTTTTTTTTAAGGTTTTACGATTGAAGAGATAATTATATAAATTTAAAACTATTTAATGTTAAGTTATTTTATAGTATGTTTATTAGATTAGTGCGCGTTGAATGTGCATTGCATATGTAAGTGTAAAATATAATAAAATTATTTAATCTGTTTACTTTTACTGGGTTGTAATGCTTTTAGTTTATTTTATACTTAAAGTAATTTTTACAAATTTTCGCGGATATATTTTTATTATTTAAAAACGTGCCGCGTTGGAAAAAGAGCTTTCGGAAAAATTGTTTAAAATTATATACTTTTAATCTTTATATTTTGAATTTAACAAATCAAAAATATTCCTAATTTTAATCTTATGTTTAAATGGAATAAAAAAATACGCAAAACTTTAAAAATTAGCTTCATATTTATTTAAGCTTATTTTAACTTTATCACTGTTTGACGCGAGAGAGTTGCGTCGAAACGGTTATAAACAAAGTTACAACGTCATTTCTAAACAGTCACCTTTAATGTTGGAGAGATTCTACTGAAAATTATATTCAATTTTGTTTGGTAAAAGCTTTTCATGATGATGATCTCGTGTTTACGTAATGTTTCGTAATCGTTTCTACTTTATTTCGTGTTTACGTGATCATTTCTACTGCACTAAACACTAAATGTCATGTTATCCGGTTATTGACGAATGAACTTGATAACGCATTTTTATTATTATTAACTTTTTTAGATTTAATGGGTATTGTTTTAAATTATATCCTTTTGAAACAGTGCAACTCTTTGCTTTAGTGTGCAAGCAGCAGTTTTTAAGCGTGTTTTCCTCTACATTTAACGTCATCCAAGCACATTTATGCGAAATATATACCATTTAATTATTTGTTCAAAACATGTAAGCAAAGCGAATGTTTTTTACATAACACCCCTCTCCTCTTTTTTTTTTTTTTCAAATAAAGTTATAACGAATAATTCATTGGTCGTTCACAAATTTTGCAATGATGTAAAATTTAATATTTAAATACAACTTTATTTGCTTCTGAATCTGTATAATCAGTTGCTTGAGATATTACGAGTTATTAGACACTTAATTAAGTTGAAAGTTACACCCAAGCGCAGTAAAATATTCCGAATTTTATAAATTTTCAATTTATTTTTTTTTGTCTACAGATGCACTAAACTCATAAAATTACTAATTTTTGATAATTAAAAAACCTTTTTTTAATTTTTTGGTAATTGAAAACCTTTTTAGCCAATTCTTGAATTGAAATTATTGTGACGAATGTCCGAAATTATTGTGATGAATTGAAATTATTGTGACATGCAGTTACAATAAATGCCTACAACTAATGCAATGTTTTAATTAAATTAAATTCTTTTACCGTTTAAATAAAATAATTTCAGCGAAAATTACTTCAGCCTTGTTTATGGTTTTTAAAGCTCATTAAAAGTATTTTGGAATAACGCGATTAGTAAGTAATTACTTTTCAGTCAGATAAACCTTTTATATTAAGACTGTTTTACATACTAGTATATACTGTTTACTAATATATAAGTATCTAATTTTCTTATACAGGATTAGCATAAATTTTTTTAAATTGTTTTTTTACTAGGCTACACTTTTACGATGTGACTCTGCACTTCATAGTTCAATGCTTTTAATTTACAGACTTATAATGAAAGCTAATATTTGTTTACTTATATAGTAATATTGGTAAATGTTTAAATTTTTTAGACTAATTGTGTTTATCTTCAAGTCGAACAATATTTTTTTTAATGACCTAACTTTTATACTGACCTGGTTTGCTATTATTTGGTCATGAACATTTGACTTTAAATTTCTGTGTTGTACATAGAAGTTTGTATAGATTAATTAGCTGCTTTTGCATAAATTATTCTGAAGATTGTCATCTACTTTCGTTATGTTACTGACGTAATACTCTAACTCAGAGAGCCGTAGTTCATAAAAATGCAAAAATAGCTTTCTTTGAGTTTTTTACTTTAGTTTTTATTTAATTTTCCGATAACATTTATTATTGATAAAACTTGTAAATATTATCTTTGTTAAAAAAACTATTTAATTCAGTAGACTCTAGGGCGTAGCCTGTAGGTGCCAAAGTGAAAATACGCTAAAACATTGAAGAATTTTTTGAAAATTTGAAATGTAAATTTTTAATCAAAAGTTTAATTTAAGGTTGTTTTAATGTAAACTAAGAGTAAGCCATGAACATTCTTGGCTCCTTTATCTATTTGTTCAGTTTCCGAGTCTACTTAAGAGTTTTGAGACCTAAAGCAATGAAACCCTGTCAACAAAAATGACGTCGTCAAACAAAGCAAATAAAATATAATTATAGTTCATAAACAGTTTTACTTCTAAATCTCTTTCCACTCTGATCACACGAACTTTAATTATAAAAGAAAATAAAACAGTTATAAAAGCAATTGATGTTACAAATCAGGTGCAAATACATTTTATTGGGCAATATAAACATCGAAATATTTTTTTCAGATAGTTAAATGAAGAAGATTATCTTTGACAATCCAATCTCTTCATTGCGTTGTTGAATTTTATCAACATACTGTATATGACGTTATATATATATATATATATATATATATATATATATATATATATATATATATATATATATATATATATATATATATATATATATATATATATATACTACGTCATATACAGTATGTTGATAAATTCAACATCGCAATGAAGAACTGATATGTAGCATTATTATTCTAAATTGTACCTTGTTAAACGAATTCTGGTAGTTGTATCAAATTTACATCTATATTGGGAATTACGGTTTCTTTTGAATGTTACTGATAATTTAATCCAAAAGCGTGTTACACGAATGCAAATGACATCAATAAAATATTACTAAGGTAAAAATTAAAATTATAGTCTGATCGTAATTAGCGCTTTTTGGTTCATTTTGAGTAGAAGAGGGTGGGAGAAGTGAGACAAAAATATTTCTATAATACTTTTAATATCTTTTTAATGTAATGTATGTACTGAACCAAACAAATTTTAAAAAATAAAGCATCATTTCGGGACTCCATCCTCTAAGATTGACAGCAAGGTAAAACAAAGTATATAATTTTTTGGTTATAGAGGAACCTTACCATTGGGGGTAAAGCGGGAATAGTGTGGGGTAAAGTGAGACTGGCGAATAATTAACAACTTTTTAATAAAAATTATAGTTTAAAATTTATTAAAATTGTAAACCACGTAATCTTTATCAAAATATTGAGGTTTCAACAATATAATTACACAACGATATGTTTCACAATAATATGTTACACAGTGAAATGTTACACAATGAAATGTTACATAGTGACATTGGAAAATTGGGAGATCATTTTATTTTCGTTGTCTCACTTTACCCCTCATAAATTGTTTTTTGGGGTACTATATACTTTTCAAAAATGTGGTTTTTCCCATACACAGGGAGACAAAGCGGTATCTGCTAAATAGAGGGATATAAATCACATTGTTTACATTAGATAACAGTAATTAGGAACCTTTCCTAATGGGAATTATAGGGACGTCCCACTTTTTTCTTGCGTCCCACTTCTCCCCAATCTCCCCTAATGCATTTATAGTTCTTAGGAAAATCAAAGTTTACGATAACTTCTATATATATTAAAATTTAGTTTAATATATTCAACATTTATTTGATAGTATACTTCATCTTGATATCTTATTAGCCTGTCGCTATTATTTCCATTTTTATTTTCTTTCGCTTGTGAGTTTAAATTTATAAATTTTGAAATAAACTACGTTATGAGCTATTTTTAATCTGATTTATTTTTCCTTCAATTTTCAATATTTCCTTTTAAAGTCTTGCTAGTAAGCAAAATGTGGTAATAAACAAAACGAAATATGATAGTAAACAAAATGAATATAATTTATATATTACTTGAGCAACATTAATAAAAAATACAATCATTACATAAACACTTTAATATTTTATAAATTAATTTGAAACTTTCAAGTAGAATTTACAAATCCTGAATAAATAAAAGTTCTTTTGTTAAGTAATTTGTGGTTAGTTAAACCTGTATTACAAATACAATAAATTTCCAAAGTTCTTAATTACTAGTTTTATTCAGTTCACCTTAAAAGCGATATCGTTTTAGTTACAGGTATAAAAAAATACTTAACCGTTGTATTCTTATACCATAGGTCATCATCAGAAACCTGGGTGAACTGTTCTCCCTATTGAATGCAAAAATAAAGTTTTAAAAGAAGCACATATGATGTACTAATGAAGTATTCTTTTTTATTGATAAACAAATGAAAAAGAAAAATTAAAAACCTTACTGTATTAACACCATATAAACTTTTATATAAACCAAACAAAGATCTCAAATACATACATAAAAACTAGGCCTCGAACTGCAGTCACAGTATGAAAAAATACATACATAATAACTAGGCCTCAAACCGCAGTCACAGTATGAAAAAATACATACATAATAACTAGGCCTCGAACTGCAGTCACAGTATGAAAAAATACATACATAATAACTAGGCCTCAAACCGCAGTCACAGTATGAAAAAATACATACATAATAACTAGGCCTCGAACTGCAGTCACAGTATGAAAAAATATATACATAATAATAGGCCTCGATTAAACTCAATTAATGCAAACTCTTCAAAAGGGTTGTTTTAAAGTAATTCTTTTTTTACTAAAGATCGTAGAAATATTATTTAGTTAAATTACGAGTTATAATAAAACAAAATCTTTAGAAAAAATCACTTAGTTAAAAAGTTTGAAAATAAAGTTAAAAGTTTATTAGAGAACTTATTATAACAGAATGCAAAACACATCACAAAAAACAAACACAAAGATGAAATAAGAATATTTGTCTTGTAAAAAAGGAAAGGTTATCTATACTTGATAGCAAACATGTGTTATTATTTTAACAGAAGCTTGACGTAAAAGTATCTTTTTTATTATTATTTTTTTAATTACCTTTATGTTTTTGTTTTTTTTCACATTTTAACAGTTTCATGGGTTAGCTGTAAAAAAATAGATAAACATTGTTTTGAAAGTAACAAAAAAGTTATTGGTTTTATTTACTTTTAAAAAAAGTTAATTTCAGCATGATTCTTGATTACACGCTGGGTCCCACCCATCAGTAAAAATATTCTCCTAACGTATATCATTCTCGGTCTCAAAAGAACCAAAATTTTGTTAGAACTTATACAAAACGACCTTATCAATAAATTATATAAAATTTAGCAACTTTTACTTAAATCAATTAATCTTTCTGAAATTCTTATGAAAACCTGGATCTCTTGATATACTTTTAAAAAAAAAATTACCTTTTTCAAAAAGTAAATAAAACCAATGACTTTTTAGTTACTTTTCAAAAGTTATCAATTTTTCATAAGGCCAACTTATGCAACCAAAAAGTACCAAGAAGTTAAATCTAATATTTATATTTCGTCTGCACAGTGAGCTAGGTAAAAGATGAAAGTTGAAAAAAAAAATCATTCTCAAAAGTGACATTGTTTTATTCCATGTTGAGACATCCAGCCTTTATAAAATTTCATATATTTTTTTATACCGATCATGGCGTTTGCATTTTAAGCTGCTGATAAAAAAAAAAATTTTTTTAATTTTTTTCAATTTTCTTATTTTGTGTAAGTAATAAGCATAACATAGTTAATAATTTTAAAACCTTTTTATTTCAAAATTATATAAAATCAAGTACTAACTTTCAAATGAGCAATACTACTTACTTTGTACGTAAGCTGTCAAATAAATTAATTTCAAATGATGGCGTTTTTAAAGTACTTTTTTATATCTAAAATTTCACTTGTATTATTTAATACTTTTGCAGTCCAAGGCGGTTGAGTAATCTGAGACTTGAAACACTTTGTTCAATATCTATATCATCAACTATCAGAATCTAATGAGTCAAATTTTTCTATAGTGTCTTATACACCTGTAAAAGCTCTAGCTCTGATACTTGATTGTGGGCTATCTAAGGATTCATATAAGCAGATTTATTTGGGCGCAACTAAAGCAGGCTGCACTGTTAAAAAATTCGCTGTAGGTTCAACGGAGAATCTCTGGCAGCAAAGTGACAGCACTTTCTCCGTAAAAATTAAATGTTTCCGTAGTTTTTATTTTCCGGAATCAACGGAAATAACTTTAAATAATTTAAATATAGATCAGATACCGAAAATAATAATTAAGAGAGCTTTTTTTAAAAGACTGGGCACTACAAAAAAATAAAAATAAAAATATATCTAACATACTATTTTATTTATTATATACCTTCTTTCCATGCGTTTATCCTCCATGTGGTTTTTCCTACTCCGGCTAATTGCCATATAGAGGCCACATACCAAGATCCATGAAGACGAGTTCAGCTCACTAAAGAGCATCATAACCCCTTCGCAGACCAAGAGTATGTAATTTTTAGAAGAATAAAGGGTATTAGAGAGAAAGCTAGAAGAAGTTTTCCCCAGGTTAATGCTTTGGTTCGGGTTTCAACCCAACCTTGAATTTCAAATGTACCTACATCTAAATCTTCCAGTGCTAGGCTGCGCACTTGTATAGAAGTTTCTTTTGCCAACACACAAAAGCACTTTTGTGTTTTGGCAAAAGAGGAGCTGAAATTATGTATTTGCTCCACAATTTCAGCTGGTAGCTTTTCCAGGGAACTTTGAAAACATCTATCCAATTCTCTAGCATAGCACTGGAAGATTCAGATGTAGGTACATTTGAAATTCAAGGTTGGCTTAAAATCAAAACCAAACCATGAAAAACTTTCAATCGCATTATTTCATTTTAAAATTTACAATCAAAATTAATCAATATAATATAAATTTTATATAAGTACAAATAAATTAATAGTAATTTAAGAATTATCAACATCAAAATTTCTATTCTACAGATAACTTTGTCTAAAACCACAATTTTAAATAATTTAAATACGGATCAGATACTGAGAATAATAATTAACTTTAAATAAACAACTTTAAATAATTTAAATATAGATCAGATACCGAAAATAATAATTAAGAGAGCTTTTTTAAAAAGACTGCACTATAAAAAAATAAATATAAAAATACATCTAACATACTATTTTATTTATTATATACCTTCTTTCCAAGCGTTGATCCTCCATGTGGTTTATCCTACTCCGGCTAATTGCCATATAGAGGCCACATACCAAGATCCACGAAGACGAGTTCAGCTCACTAAAGAGCATCATAACCCCTTCGCAGACCAAGAGTATGTGATTTTTAGAAGAATGAAGGATATTAGAGAGAAAGTTAGAAGAAGTTGAGTAAGAAAGATGGCATAGAGACAGCGGGCCGTATTGCGCTAGGTGTTAAAATGTGCAACTTATGTTCAATATCAAGTTCATTTGATAGGAACCTTTGTTATGTATAAAATTTTACATAACTAACGTAAATTTTATTATATATATATATATATATTCATATATATATACATATATATATATATACATATATATATATATATATATAATATATATATATATATATATATATATATATATATATATTTATATATATGTATATATATATATGTATATATACGTTAGATATATATATATATATATATATTTATATATATGTATATATATATATTTATATATATGTATATATATATATATATATATATATATATATATATATATATATATATATATATATATATATTAACTATGTTAGTGTATTCTACAAATAGAGAGCTCAATGTTCCTAAAGAACAGAACAATAATAAATTAGTAAAAACACTTATCTAATTTTTATCTTCGACAGTTTCTTTCTCATCAGTAGGTTAATCGGGAAGAATGTCTAAACATCAAAAAATTCAAATTATAGAAAAAATGTTTTACAGCAAGTTGAAAATTGATATAATCAATTATGTAATAACTGTAGTTATTTTGCAACCAAAAAGTTGCATCAACTACATTAAAAAGTTAAAAAAATCACGAAAAGAATTGGAATTAGGATAATTTTAGATTGATCATTTGTTTTTATAATTTTTTAAAAGGTACTTATTGTCATGTCTGCATTTAGAAATTAATTCAGATTTTTTATTTAGTAAATTTACTTGATCTAAATGAGTAATAATTTCAAATTTTTCTTGTAAACATAGTATGCTCTGTTTACAAGAAAATTTTGAAATTATAACTAATCTAAAATTATCCTAATTCCATAGTATTATTTTCATGTTTTTTTAATTTTTAATGTAGTTGATGCAACTTCCAGCAACCGTATTCACATCTCTCCGTTGGGCTTAACGGAGTCTTTGTCTGAAATTTCATTAAAATATTTTTAAAGATATGACAAAAATTTTATTTAAATTTATTTAAATAAAACTAATACTAAAATAAAACATTTAGATTTGAAAAATTATATTTTTAAAGATTTTTTTATTAATGAAGTTAGAAATAATTTTTCTAACTAACGCACCGTTAAGCTTAACGGACAGATAAGAATACAGCCCCTGGTTTCAAAATAACTACAGTTATTACATAACTAATTTTTTTGTATGTTTGTTTGTTTGTTTATTCAGAAATCAATAATAATTATAATAATTTTAGTCCATGAAGAACAAAATGTTTATAATATATTGATGAAGAAGTGAAAAGGATTGAAAGGGTTGAAAAGGAGTTAACAACGCTTGATGGTAAAGTATTCCATGCGTTAACTACGCGGTTTGTAAAGAACTTTTCTCTTTCGACACAGCTCTTGACTAATGGCTCGGTAAGTCTTAAGCTATTGCCACGAAGGTTATACTGAGAAAGCGTTTGTGCATAGACTTGAGGCACAACAAATTCCATTTTCTCAACACCATGCGCAATTTTATATTGCTGAATTAGATCATTTCTAACTCTTTTAGTTTGGTTAGGCCTAGAATTATAAGCCTTTCTTTATATGATTTATGTTTAATGTCTGTGATCAGCTTCGCTTTCGAATGCTTTCGAGAGCTTTGATGTCTCCTTTCGGATATGGCACTATGATTGGATGGCAAGTTCGAGGTGTGGCATAACATACAGTTTGTAAGGGACTTTCTAAAGTATGAGAACTCTACTTCTAAAGGATTTCTTAAAACAACCAAGTACTGGGTTTGCTCTTGCAGCCGCTGCTTCAACTTGATGCTTGACTTTCAAGTCTTCTGAAACAAGAACACCTAGATCTCGTTCGACTGAAGTCGTACCCAGTTCTTATCTTATTCCCATCTAATTAGACATTGTGTTGATGTTGACTGATTTGTTGGAGCAACCTACGTGAATGCATTTGCATTTTCCCATTTTAAAGAGCATTAGCCACTTTTCGGACCATTTTACTGTTTTATCAGTGTCTAGCTGGAGATGTGCTTTATCTTCCTCTGTTTTGATTACGCCTAGTGTTTTGCTGTTGTCAGTATATATCTTGATGTGGTGAGCTATGTTTTCCGGTAGGTCATTTATGTAGATGATGAAGAGCAACGGTCCTAGCACCGATCCCTGAGGCACTTTACTAATTACCTCTTTCCACTCAGATTCAGCTTTGCCAACTACAACCCTTTGCTTTTGGTTAGGCAGCCAGTTTGATATCCACTTGATCAGTGAGCTGAAAAAACAGTAAGCTTTTAGCTTATCCAGAAGTCTTTTGTGCGTCACTTTGTTAAAGGCTTTCGCAAAGTCAGTATACATCACATCTATGCGCAGAGATAATAAAATGAGTTGACTAGGCAACTCATTCGATTATCTCCTAATAAGGGTACAGCTCTAAAACTCAGTTTTATGGTTCTGAGGCCGGCTAGTAGTCAGGTTTCCCAAACTCTGTGGTAGCTCTCAGAGAGGCTGATTCCGTCAACAGCTGAAAAATATCAAAGTATTAACAGTGCCATGTTGCGCATGGATGGTGTCCCTGTTTGTACTTTTGGTGTGCATTGCGGAGGCCACCTTTGGAGCCCTTTGTTACGGCTTAGGGTTTATTAGTAGTAATGAGACAATTGCTTGGGCTATTAAACAGTGTTCTGAGTACTATCTATACTTTGAGTCAAGTTCTTCAATCTAATTTAAAAATGAATAAAGTACCAAAAACTATAAAACACAAAAAACCATCATCATCACCAAGTTCTCTAAACCTATCATTCACTAATATTCGTGGTCTTCGAAGAAACTTTTCTACTGTTGAGTCTTATCTCTTGCAAAGTTCACCAGACCTACTTGCTCTTTGTGAGACTAATTTGAGTTCAGCTGTCTCATCTTGTGATTTTAGTGTTGATGGTTATCTTCCTCTAATTCGTAAAGACTCCAATAGTCACATGCTTGGCCTGGGCATTTACATTCGTAAGAATTCACCCATTTGTCGTGAAACTAGGTTTGAAACCACAGACTATTCTTTTATGTGCTATATCGCTCTCCTTCATCTCAAGACTGCACACTTTTTGACGTTATTTCTGATCTTGACCAAGCCCTCTCTCTTTATCCATCAGCTAATATAGTTGTTGTCGGTGACTTTAATGCTCACCACTCTGAATGGCTTGGTTCTAGTGTCAGTGATTCGGCAGGCATTAAAGCCCACAACTTTTGCCTTTCTCAATCCCTAACTCAAATAGCCAACTTTCCATCTCGCTTTCCAGACAACCCGAATCATTTACCTTCTCTACTCGACTTATGTCTTGTTTCTTATCCTAGTCAGTGCTCAGTTTCTCCACATTCACCCTTAAGTGCTTCTGATCACAGTTTGATCTCTCTAAAACTATTATCTCATTCTTCTTCATCACCTGAATACCCCTATTATCGAACCACTTACAACTACAGTAAAGCTGACTGGGATTCTTTCCGTGATTTTCTTCGTGATGGCCCTTGGGTAGAAATCTTTCGTCTTCCTGTCGACAAATGTGTTTCTTACATAACTTCGTGGATTCAGGCTGGCATGGAATCTTTTATTCCCTCTCGACGATTCCAGGTCAAGCCTCACTCTCCTTCATGTTTTTCTTCAAACTGTGTTGCTGCGATTGCCAATCGAAACCGTTACTTCCATATTTATCAGCAAAACAATTCTCATGAAAACAGGCGTCTGTTTATTACTGCTAGAAACAATTGTAAAAAGGTTTTGTCTAACGCCAAAACCTGCTACTCTCATGAAATCTCGTATCTCATCTCAAAAATTAGGCTCTCTTCAGACTTCTGGAGAATCTTTAATAATATCAATAATAAGGGCAAATCTATAATTCCACCTCTCTTGAATGGTTCATTCTTTGTCACCTCACCTAAAGACAAAGCTGAACTGTTTGCTAAAAACTTTTCATCAATATCATCTCTTGATTCCACTAGCTGCTTTCTACCTGATATTGTCAACAAACAGGTTGATCCATTGCTTGACACTCATATCACTCCAGCATCTGTATCTAAAGTGATTTCCTGCCTAGACTCTTCTACAGCTTGTGGTCCGGACAACGTACCTGTTATTGTCTTGAAGAAGTGTTCTCCGGAGCTGTTGTCTATACTCTCAAAACTATTCAACAAGTACTTATTAGAGTCTTGCTTTCCAGCCTGCTGGAAAGCGGCATCTGTTATCCCTATCTTCAAAAATTCTGGAGAGCGATCTGATTCGTCTAACTACCGTCCCATAAGTCTTCTTCCTATCATAAGCAAGGTTTTTGAATCTTTAATTAACAAACACTTAATTTCTCATCTTGAATCTAATCACTTACTTTCTGACCATCAATATGGATTTCGATCTTCTCGTTCTACAGCTGATTTGTTAACAGTAATAACTGATAGATTTTATCGTGCATTAGATAAAGGTGGAGAGGTTAAGGCCATCGCTCTTGACATTTCAAAGGCTTTTGATAAAGTTTGGCATGCTGGTCTTCTCCATAAGCTTTCTTCTTATGGTTTATCCGACAACATCTTTAAGATCATTGAATCCTTTCTTTCCAATCGTAGCATAAAAGCTGTCCTCGATGGACAGCACTCTTCTTCTTATTCTGTAACTTCAGGGGTTCCTCAAGGTTCTATCCTTGGCCCTATACTCTTTTTAATTTACATTAACGATCTTCCAGATATTCTCTCATCTAAGGTGGCATTATTTGCTGATGACACTACCATTTATTCTTGTCGTGATAAAAAACCAACACCCTCTGATTGCTTGGAGGGGGCATTTGAGCTTGAAAAGGATCTTACTTCTCCTACAGCATGGGGCTCTCAGTGGCTGGTGAACTTTAATTCAGATAAAACTCAATTTTTTTCAGCCAATTGTTATCGCAATAATTTAGATCTTCCTATATTTATGAACGGTGATGTACTCGATACACCTACTCTTCATCTTCTAGGATTAACTCTTACTTTCAATCTTTCTTGGAAACCATATATCAAATCAGTTGCAAAATTAGCATCTGCTAAAGTTGCATCTCTCTATCGAGCTCGTCACTTTCTTACTTCGGATTCTATTCTCTATCTCTATAAATCTCAAATCCGGCCTTGCATGGAATATTGTTGCCATATCTGGGGCGGATCTTCTAATGATGCCCTTTCTCTTTTAGACAAGGTGCAAAAACGCGTTGTAAACATAGTTGGACCTGCTCTTGCAGCCAACCTCCAACCATTATCACATCGTCGTAATGTTGCTTCTCTTTCTCTTTTCTACAAATACTATAATGGGCACTGATCTAAAGAGCTAGCGTCTCTTGTGCCATCTACTATAATTAATTCTCGTGTTACTCGTCTTTCAATTAAGTGTCATCCTTTTTCTGTGACTGTTCCTAAGTGCTCCAAAAACGCTTATTTGTCTAGTTTTTTTCCTCGAACATCAGTTCTTTGGAATTCGCTTCCTTCATCTTGCTTTCCTGACTCATATAATTTGCAATCTTTTAAGTCGTCTGTCAATCGTTATCTTGCTCTACAATCTTCATCTTTTCTCTTTCAGTAACTTCCAACTTTAATTAGTGGCTGCTTGCAGCCTTGTTGGAAGCGAAGATGTTTGAAAAAAAAAAAAAATGTAGTACGTCGCATATATTTTAAAGACCGTTATACTCATGCCAAGCCTCTATTATTTGAAATGAAAGTTTTTAATATATATGAGCTTAACATTTTTAATATTCTTTGTTTTATGTTTAAATGTAAAACCAATTTATCCCCTATTTCTTTCCATAATTTGTATTCATCGAAAGATAAAAATAAATACATTTTGCGGAATGATAATTTTATTAAGCAGCCCATTTTTCAAACAAATCTTTTTAAATTTTGTATTGATTATCGCGGACCATTCTTATGGAATAAAATAGTTTTAAAAAATTTTACTAAGGATTTTATTCATCAAAGTAACTACTTTTCTTTTAAACGAAAGCTTAAAGAACTCATTTTTACAATTGAAGATGTAACAATATATTTTTTTTTTTTTAGTGATCTTCCTTTTTACCCCCTATTTAACTATTGATTTATAAAAATTATATATGCATCATTAACAACTGTAATATATAATAATGTATCTTGTATTTGTAACGGAATATTTTAAGTTTCTTACTTCGTTAACTTATTTTTTATCTTGTAAATATCTTATATATTTTAACACGATCGTTTCTTAGCGTACTCGACGACAAGACCGTATGGTCCTCTACAAGTTCCCGCGTTCTTTTATTATTTAATAACGATTATTATACATATATATATATATATATATATATATATATATATATATATATATATATATATATATATATATATATATATATATATATGTTTTTATTATTATATATTTGTATGTTAAATATTGTAACGAAATGCTTATTATAATGTAATAAAAAGAACGAAAAAAAAATAAAAAAAAACGCTGTAAATCATACAATCCTGCGTCAAAAATTTGTAAGCTTTGTTTAAATGAGAAGTTCTAAATATTATTTTACAAAGGAAACAATCTGCTAAACAAAAGAGGTGAATTAGTCTCTAAATGCAGACAAAAAAATAAATTTCTCCTTTCATTAATTGATAGCGGAGATTAGTTTTCCATTACGTCTTCTTGTACTATAACGTCAGAACTCATTCTACCGTTGTTTGTAATTTTTAAACGGTTTTTTATATTTTTGATTTTGTACTTCATGGCTGATAATTGCCGATAGGCATGAAACTTTAAGTTCCATTAAAAGTTGTTTTTTCTAAAATTTAAGTATAAAACGCTCTTTTTTGAAAAAATATATATTTTCTTAAATATTGAGCACTCTACAACGATCAAGAGTTTAGTGTTTTTAACACTAAATCATACAACAACAATATATATATATATATATATATATATATATATATATATATATATATATATATATATATATATATATATATATATACATAATATATATATATATATATATATATATATATATATATATATATATATATATATATATATATATATATATATATATATATATATATATATATATATATATATATATATGTATATATGTTTATATATATATAAATTGGTTATATATATATAAATGGGTATATATATATATATATATATATATATATATATATATATATATATATATATATATATATATATATATATATATTTATATATATATAAATTGGTTATATATATATAAATGGGTATATATATATATATATATATATATATATATATATATATATATATATATATATATATATATATAGTATATATATATATATATATATATATATATATGTATATATATATATATATATATATATATATATATATATATATATATATATATATATATATATATATATATATATATATAAATGGGTTTTGTTCTGATCAAATTTATAAAAAGGTCACCCACAACATGAATATTTAAAAATGATATACAAGTAGTATTTGCAAGCTGTGGCATTATGACTTTCTGAAATCTAGAATTTTCTGGACTGTTTTGGATGTTTTAAAAAATCTCTTAAACTTTCAAGAATTTTCTAAATTCTTCCAGCACCTATATTTATTATTATTACCTTTCAGAATTGTATTCAAGTTTTATCTTAATCATAATTATCTCAATCATAATGTCCTACACAAAGGTATTTCAACTACTGAAAGAGACAAGACAATCTGGATGAAGAATCTTGTACAATTTTATGAGTCACATAAGAAAAGAAGAGCTGTTCCACTAGAAGAACTGGAAGATAACAGCAGGATACTTCTCAAAATCCAATGGTCGCTATCTTTTTCTGGGAGAAATACATCACAGAGAAACAAGAATACATAAAGCGAATTGAGAAAGAAGTAACAAGTTTATGGGAAAAGAAATTGAATTTCACCATATACCAGTTCAAGTCTTACATGCAAAACTGGATCAAGTCCTGAAGACGTACGATAAATGTGTAAAACAAAGAAAGTATGATCCATTGAAGGAAATTTTTGACATTACAAAAAAAAAATGGTGAATAGCCCTGCAGTAAGGATAAAATACTGTATCATCTTCAGATTGAAAGCGAAGGACTGGTCGAGCATGCAACTGAGAAAGCTGCTATTTCAAAAACTATCTATCCATTTAAAAGAAGAGAAATGTTCATGAAGCCAACTTCAACAGCAGTAAAGGCAACAGCAACAAAGTCAACTTCCAAATACGAGTCTGGAGCAGAATATTAAGAGTCTGAGAATTTAGAAAACAGTCGACAAGTACCAGCTCGGGTTTCTAGTTCGAACAAGTTCTAACGTACGAACTTTTGGCATTTTTTAAGAGGTTCAAGTTCGAACTTTTTTCTCTAAAAGTCTGAACATATATAAATATATCAAAATTAGGTTCTTTATTATTATTTTTTAACAATTAAATCAAAATCTTTTTTAAACTGTGACTTTTTTAGACATTTTTTTTTATTCTTAATTTTTGTTGCCCAATACTTTTTTTCAAAAGCAACACCTTAAGTCAAAAATGGAATATGTTAACAAATGAACGGTTACTTTTAATTTTTAAAATTAAAATAGTTGTACAAAACTATTTTTAGTTGTACAAAATAAAAAATATGGATGCGTTTAAAGATGTAAACATAACTAGAATAACTTTAGCTGAATTTTTGAGTCGACTATCAGCTGTTGATAGAATCAACTTTTATACCATTGCTAAAAGTGAAACTTTGCGATCAGCATTTCGTGCCCAGGAATACCAAATCCCTAAAAGTCCACAAATCGCTAGCGATTTTGTCATTTTTTTTGAAAATGAAACTTGAAGAAAACAAAAATTTAGTACTACAATAAAAAGCTTGACGTCATAAATAAACTTTTTCGCTTTTAAACCACTGAAATTGGCCATTAGTACTCTTTCAAAAAGAAATGCTGATCTTTTGTGTGATTGAATTTAAAAGAAAAAACTTCATGATGCTAACACATCTGTAAATCAACTTTTTAAATATCTTAAATAAAAATGACCAATTTGGCAACAAGATTAAAAAAAAAAAACTACTAATCTTACTACTAATCTCATTCAACGATTATTTCAGCCATCTGATGATAGCTATGATGATGACAAGAAAGTAAATACTGATAATATAACTGATTACGTAAAAAGTATCAAAAATGAATTGAGTTTAGCAACAACTCAAACTTTTTATTAAACAATCAGACACTGAAATGAAAGTTAACCAAAAAATTGGAACAAACCTTGTTCAAAATGAAATGGGTGTTTTTAAAGCTAGCAAAGTTAGGCCCAAGTGTTTTGATTTACTTTTCAAAGCTCTTCAAACAATTCCTCCTACATCCGTAGAAGCTGAGAGAACTTTTGAAGACTAGCTTAGACTTTTTTGCTACTAAAACAAGAAGTTCTATAAATGACAAAACTTTAGATGCACCAATTTTTTTCAAGCAAACTATAAAGAGTACTCATTAATATTATTTACTTTTATCCTAATTAATGATGATTAACAAATAAATACTTTTACGCATACTTTGTATTACATTTATGTGTTTTGGCATAACTAAAATAAAGTTCGAAATATTTCGAACTTTTATCCGTAATAGTTCGAACATATTCAGGTTCGAAATTTTTAAATAAAAGTTTTATCTGGAAGCCCTAGTACTAGTAAGAACTACAGCTAAACCAAAACAGCAACCAAATTAGTAACATCTTCAAAGTTATCAACTAGTAAAGCAGGAACCATTTGTCGAATAGTCGTGTCAAGATAGGATATATTTTGATGGGGTAAATTTGATGGGGTATATTTTAGATCAAGTATTAAAGAAGCTGGAAAGGGATTGTCACAAAGAAGGAATGAGATTGTCGCCAGTTTCAAAGACGTTTTTCCTGAAAAGAAATTGAAATAATCACAATTCATTGGTTGTCAACATCATGTTCTTGACTGAGTCCTTCGTGTGGTAACGAATGAAGAACTTAGAGGAAACAACATGTCACCCAATATCGAATATCCTTTTACCCCGGAACTTGTAAAGAACTTCGAACAGGTCAGAAAGAATTTAAAGTATGGTAAATAAGTGATTACTGAAACAGCAGGATGGCGTGATAATATAAATATTTTATTTCATTTAACTCGGGTATTCCACTTTTTTAAAAATCTGGAGTATTTTCTTTAGCGAAGTTTCGGAATATACTTAAATCAAAAAGCAATTCTAGCTCTTTAGGCGTGTGTTCTTCTACCAGAGAGAAGAGAATCACTACTCGATATTTCACTCTATATATCCTTTATATAATGGTATAAGATCTTCAAAAGCTAAATGCTATCCCAAGAACATTCAAATAAATAGCTAGTTAGTACAATTATCGCTAAAAAATCTTCTAAAACACACTCTTAAAAAGCGATGTGATATACAAATTAAAAAATGTGATATACAAACTACTGTGCTAATCACAATGCTAAGGAATTAACTAAACTAACGTTTATATGCAAGGCTGGTTTTGATGGTGCTACAGGGTATAGTGTTTACAAACAGGTAAGTTAAAATGAAAATAGTGAGGAATGAAGAGTGCCTGTTGATTATCTGTATAGTACCTTTAGAACTCAGTAGACTTTATAATAATAAAAACGTTGTAATATCATTCACCAAAAATCTGCGGCCAATATATTAAAAATAAAAATAATACACTATTATATATAGAAATGATAAATAATCTACAGACCTAACCAAAACGTCGTGAAAATGTAATAATATCAATAATAGAGTTTGAAATCTATATATTTATTTATAATTTTTATTTATTCTATATATATATCTATATATATAAATCTATATATATATATACATACATATATATATATATATATATATATATATATATATATATATATATATATATATATATATATATATATATATATATATATATATATATATATATAAATCTATATATTTATTTATATATTTCAAATCTGTTATATAATAGTATCGATAATAGAGTTTCAAATCAAGTGATAAATTTTCATTTTTTCCAAAGTAAGTGCGCATTTTTATTTTTAAAGTTTGTTGCATCAATTTTTATTTTAAGTTTATTCCACCAGAAGAGTTTGTTATTCAGTTCCACGATTTTAAGAAGTTCTATGATTTTAAATTAAAAAAATTTAAATCCGCGTTTTTAAAGTTTTATAAAGTTTGTTAAATAATTTTTAGTATTGGCAACTATTTAACTAAAATTTATAATAAAAGTAAACATATCTTAATAAAAAGGGATTTTTTGAACATATAAAGGGTTTTAGTAAAAAAAAAAAAAGATCAAAATAATTTTTTCCACCATATGTCTAATATCCGGCACACTGTGCATTGGTCTAAAGTACTTTTTTGTAAACGTTTAACAAAGACCTGGCTACTAGCCATAAAACATAAGGCATAACGATGCCTTCCACTTTACATAGTGTAAAAAGTATAAACTTAATTTTTTTTTTTTTTAATATTATTTAACTTTGTAATCTTATGAGGTGTCAGCATATCAAATCACCAGATGATGTGAAAATACAATATTGCGTTAAAACAGCATTTTCAAAGTTGTTACTAGCGAAACCAGTCGAATCGGCCAAAATATTTCCAATTATTTGGCCGAATACCAGATTGTAACAAAAAAAAACGCGTAAATAAGGATCTCATATAACTTTTTTTTAAAATTTTTACTATAACAAATAATTAGCATAATTGATATTTTAAATCTATAGATGGTAAGTTATTAGAAAAAGCTTTTCATCGTTTGACAAATAAATGCGCTTTTTCTCATAATTTATACATGCTTCCAAAAATAGCCATTCACTGTGTACACTTCCACCTGCAAATAATAAGGTAATTTTAAAAGAGCAAGTTCATTTTTAAAAACAGCAAATTCTGTTTAGGTAATTTTAGCAAGTTTTATTAGTTCTGTTCTGTTTTATGTTTGCTAACAACCGTCTAAAAGGGTTTTCTGTCCAAATAAAACGATCATCTTCAAGTAAAAACCTTTTTCATTTGCAATTGGATTTTTTTTTCCAAATCTTAATATGTGTGCATATTTTCTGTAGAGATTGATTTGATTGTTTTATTTACATCACCATTTCTTACGAAGTGAATATGGATCATCACCGATGCTACTAGACACCGGTGATGGTTTATCGGTGTCAAGCAGCCTTTCGTTGAGAAGGATTAGTTTTTCACTGAAGATTAACTTTTTTCTGAAAAAAATTGTTACAAGTGCCACACATCTTTATCTTTCTCAAATCAATTAAATTTGTCATTTTTGTTGTGTTTTAACTAATCCCAGGTAATTAGTTTTGGAACGTGCAACCGTTTAGTTGACATTCCCATTAAAGTTAAACCATACTTTAATTTCAGGTTGTCGGAAGGTATCATTTTTAATAAGTTTGAAGTTCTTTGTGCTATATCTATCAATAGAATTTTCTAAAATTACCTCAGAAAAGCAAGATATACTTGAGCTGGTTATTATTATTAAAGTCTTTTTGAATGTTTTAAATAGTGTTAGATTTATACATACCTACTATAATCAAAGTATTTGATGTAACAACCAACAAATAATGCATGCTGTGACACGTCTTAGTCACAAATGAAACAAAAACGCCCACTATGTAGTTGACGTTGCACTTCAACGAAGCAGGTCGGAACCCTTAAAATAACTAAGAGTCGCCGAATATTCAGCAGCTGATACTCGGTACTTCGGTCAAGCGTCTAGCCGAATATTCGGCATTTGGCGAAAATCACTACTCGTGGTATCTCCAAAGTTTTATTTTAATTAAGCTCTACGAACTAAAAAAATTTTTTAAATTGCAACTTTAAAATAATATTTTAAATAATTGTAAATATAATATTATATATATATATAAAATATGCAAATATAATATTAAATAAATATTTAAATTATGAATTCATTGTTCTTTATTTTTGAAAACAATATATTTGTCTGATTTTGACAGCGTTAAAGCTTCTGCTTGCTTTTAGGACCTATGAGGTATTTTAATAATCCATACACATAAACAGTCAAAAAAAAAATTTTCAATTTTAACAAAGTCTTTAAAAATTTTTAACAAAGTTTTTTAAGAGTTTTTTATTAAGTTTCAAAAGAATGCTTTAAATTTAACGCATTCTTCAGGACCTTATAAAAATAATTCACTTTTTAGATTTAAGATTTACAGTTCCACAGTCAAAATCAGTTTTACAATGATTTGTTCATACTCTAATACTAAAATATGTCATAAAATGTCATTTGTTCAATGCTGATTACCATGATTGACATTTCGAAACCAAAAATTGCCCTAGCGTTTTGCCCACATTTTTTTGAACAGCTTTTTTTGCCTGCACACTAAGTATTTTAAGAGGCAACGATGATCTATTGAGACTCCTGCAGGACTATTTCAATAGATCATCTTTGAATGATCTATTGAGATAATCAGATTACAACCGATAATTCATAAGCTTTGATTATATGAAATTTTTATCATAGTGAAGGTTTAGAATCAAGATTTTTTAGTTTCAATTCTTCCATTTTAGAAACAACATGTCTTAATATCCTTCTAAAAACTTACAAGAGTCTAAATATTTAAGCTGTTATTATCAAGCAAAACTATTTAAGAAAAAAATCTTACCAAAAAAGTGAATAATTAATGAGTTTCAAATCAGAAAGGAGAAACAAGTTCAACTCATTTAGTTTAGTCGGTATATGATTCTAGAAAGGTTAAAATTGTTTTCTTGAATTTCTTCAACAACTGCGAAAATTATAACTTTTTTACTCCAATATTCTTTTCATTTGTTGTACTTCTATGAAAATCTTCTTGATAAAAAAAAGAAAATTCATAAAATTTTTTAAAGAACCACTAACAATCTCAACTTGCTCCACTACGTCCATTCAGTGAAACAGCAGAAATTTGTTGAGCTTGTTTTTCTTCTTTTGACAAAACAAAATGTTTAATAATTTAAACAGTTAGCTTTTTTAGTATTGATGATTGTTTTTTCAATGATCTTAAAATTTTATACACAAAAAGAATAATTTGCTTTCATAGGTTTTGGTCACAACAGTTTCATTAAAATATTCTGACAAACTCAAGATCGTGTTCCTTTAAGTTTCACTTCTAAAGGTACAAATGGGATATTTCCACAGTCGCTGCCTACAAATGAAATCCTAGTCAGTTTTTTGAGAGTTTTTCTTCTTTTGTTCCAAGTATATTCAACTTGAGCAGAAACTGTCATTCCATTTAAAATATTTTTTTTACTTCTGTTATAATTTTAGTTGCATAACTATTTATAACTTTAGTTGTTAATATTAGTTGCAAGAATTTAGAATTAAGGTAGACTAGGGTAACATGAGCACCTTAAGTAGTATTGGTAAGTATTTAAAATTAAGGTAGACTCGGGTAACATGAGCACCTTAAGTAGTATTGGTAACATGAGCACCTTAAGCGAAAATTGGAATATTTTTAAAAATGTTTATGCTGGATCCAAAGTTTTTGCGAATAAACAATTTTTAGGGATCCTTACTCATGATCCACTTAAATATTTGGTTACCCGAACTTTTTTCTTAAAAACACAGAGGTTTTAAAAAAGTAGCAAAAGTGCTCATATTACCCAGACCACTTGGTAATATGAGCACTTTATATTAGCTCAAAAAAGTAACATTAATTAAGTAAAAAAATACCAGCCTGACAAATAGAACTAATTTTTGGAATATAATGATTTTTTTTTAACAAAACTTACCATCAAAAGATCAAATTTTAAGCCATTTTTTGTTGAAACAATACTATTATGTTTTCCGAAAGAAAAGAAAATTAGTTCGTTATTTTTTCAATTTTATTAATTTAGGGGCGGCTTTAAAGATAAAGGTTTTAAGATTTTGGGAGATAATATTTTATTGATACTTTTGTAATTGCTTTTGAGAAATGTTTTTTTATCGAGTTCATAGTTATTGTATTAATTTTACTTATTAGTTATTGATTTTGCTTCTGTTTGCTTGTGCTCTGTTTGCTTGTACTCTGTTTGGATAAATTTAATTTTTTTTTTTTTTTGTTTGTTGATCACCTCCTCAAGGCCAAGAAGGCCACTACAGATGAGGAGGCTACTTAATAGTGGTTATAACCCTCTCTGAATTCTATAACTCCGAAACACGAACTTTGACGAACAAGGCCGCTGTGCGCAGAAACAAATTGAGCGCGGTACTACCAGGGACTTGGTGGGGATTGAACTCGGAACCTCTCGCCTATGAAGCGAGCGCTTAACCACTACACCACTACCGCATGTTTAATATGTTTAATGGAAATCATATTATAAAAATGCCTAACATTTATCATTACTTTTTAATAAAGCGCACGGTTTTGAATTGTGGTTAAATTTTGTGAACTTTCATGATTAAAATTTACTTCATTTATTATTAACTAACAGTCTAGGAAAGAAAACTTCAAGACATGGTTAAATAGGTTTAGTATAAGTTTTTTTTTTTAATTATTCTTTATTGTCTTAGTCCTTAAAGTTAAGCAAAATACAAACCAATCCTAATAACGAAAGTAATAAACAGTAATTTTAGGAGTTAATTAAGCTCAACACATTTCTAATATTAACTTTAACAAAGTTCTAATTTAAATACTTTTTTTTTAATTTGTTTTATTGACTAATTTATTTAGGGATTGGCACTATGCACATTATTTTGTTATATTGACTTTAATAGAGATAGATTGAGTGTTTATGGAGATACATTGTTATATGAATTGTTAATAACTATCTTTAGACTTGGAGTTATATCAATTAAAAAAAAGCCATCCCCATATCA
Organism: Hydra vulgaris; assembly: GCF_038396675.1. Taxonomy (NCBI): domain Eukaryota; kingdom Metazoa; phylum Cnidaria; class Hydrozoa; order Anthoathecata; family Hydridae; genus Hydra; species Hydra vulgaris. The sequence continues at coordinate 50,672,036 of NC_088931.1, forward strand.
TTGAGTGTGCAGGTTCGATGAAGTATTTGCCAGTATCGTTGGATACAAAGTATATTTTTACAATTATTTTAATTGTGGATTAACTCCAGCACACGCAAAGAGCATGCATGCAAATAACTTAATATATTATAAAAATAGGCTATTTTGTTGATGACTTTCTGAATCCTTCACAGCGTTCAATATATTATATTGCAAGAAAATCTTTTTGCTATAAAAAGCCCTCTAGAGTTGAAAAAAAACGTATCAAGAGTCATTTAAAATGGTATTAAAGTTGTAGTATAAAACATTATTGTATATTATTGACAATTTTTTTTTATTTTATATTTTATGTATTTAAATAAATAAAGCTACTTTTGATAAAATAATAACTTTGATAAAAAAATAAATGATGCTACTTTTGCGTTTTACAAGCTCAATGAAGTTGGTTGCTTAAAAAAGTGGTAAAAATATATAGGCAAAGAATTTACTCAGTGTTTAAAAATACAAGAAAAAAAAAATATATATATATATATATATATATATATATATATATATATATATATATATATATATATATATATATATATATATATGTGTGTGTGTGTGTGTATATATATATATATACACAGAGAGAAAGAAAATCGCATACCTTGAGTAAAAGTGTACGTAAAATAAACAAGCGAGGTGAAGGTGTTCTAATTTATGTAAACAATAATTTGCAGTCTATTATCAGGCCTGACATGTGTATTTCTGATGGCGATAAAGAGATTTTATCTATTAAAATTATTACCGAAAAAAATAAAATTATAATTTTAAGTTGCTGCTATTGCCCATCACTGATTCTAAGGGTTTTAGGTTGAATTTAGTTGATTCTAAGGGTTTTAGGTTGAATTTAGTTGATTCTTAGGGTTTTAGGTTGAATTTAGTTGATTCTAAGGGTTTTAGGTTGAATTTAGTTGATTCTAAGGGTTTTAGGTTGAATTTAGTTGATTCTAAGGGTTTTAGGTTGAATTTAGTTGATTCTAAGGGTTTTAGGTTGAATTTAGTTGATTCTAAGGGTTTAGGTTGAATTTCAAAAGACATGATGTTTTTCTTCAGATTCTATTAATATGTATATGTACGAGCTGGAATGTTTTAAAAATAAAATCGAAAGCGTTCCTTCTAAGTCCAAAATTGATATTTTGATTATATTATAATAAATATCATTTAATACAAATGACATTTATTTTGATATAAAAACAATATCATTTGTATTATTTTAGCTATCTCTCATTAAAAAAATCATAGAAACCCTAATGACCATCCATTATCTTTGTCTTCAAAATGTTGTTAATTTAATATATAATAATACCTTTAATGATTTTATGACTTTACGGCTTACGTGCAACTAGAATTAGTATTTTTGGGTCCGTTATATACATTACAGGTTTCAAAGGAAAATAAAATGAAATCAAAAACTTTTCTTTTTTTAATTAAAGAATAAGATCATATATATTATATAAATAAGTTAAAAAGTTTGAATTTAATTAATTTAAATTCTCATAGAGCTGTAGATGGAAGCAACTTTTATAAGATTCAATCCATGGTTTTTCTTAGTCTCTGCGACAGCATAGCGCTTCAATGTTTTTGTTAAATTTTTATGTACAGCCTCGGATGTCTGCTCTGAAAAAAGTCCAAGAGCTTTCTGACTCCTATTGAGAAAATCTACTAGGTGGTATTTAATAATATGGAACTTCCAACCAAGTGACAATGTTTTGTCGAACACATCTTTACAATAGTATTCTAATTATTCAGCAGATTCAATAAACTGCGAGATATCTTTACTGTATGAAGGTTTTAGCATCATGCCCAAACAACTTTTTGCAACTTTTTGCAACTTTTTGCATATGTATATATATATATATATATATATATATATATATATATATATATATATATATATATATATATATATATATATATATATATATATATATATATATAAATTTATATATATACAGGTCCGTATGAACAAAAATTATATTGAGGGAGCAGTACTACCCTGAAATAGTTTCAAGGACATTTTTTGTTGTTTTTGTCATTTTTTCAGTCAATTTATTCAAAGTTATTTATTTGAAATATTATTGGGGGGAAGGGGGGGAATGCTCCTGTTGCCCACCCGGTTGCTACGGGCTATATATAAATATATAAATATATATATATATATATATATATATATATATATATATATATATATATATATATATATATATATATGTATATATATATACTTATATGTATATATATATATGTATATATATTTATATATGTATATATATATATATATATATATATATATATTATATATATATATATATATATATATATATATATATATATGTATATATATATACTTATATGTATATATATATATGTATATATATTTATATATGTATATATATATATATATATATATATATATATATATATATATATATATATATATATATATGTGTGTATATATAGGGGAGAACGGGGTGAGATGGGACAAAAAAATTTGCTTGCGTGCTGCACTTTAAATTTTCCACAAAAACCATACAAATCAGTTTAAAACTATAGTCCAATGAATTGTTATGTTAAATTATTGCAAAACCCATTATTTAACCATCGAATTAAGTTCAAGTTTTTTAAAGTGACACTGTTTGTTCCGTCTCACCTCATGTTGGGGTGAAATGGGACAATGGTTGGGGTGAAATGGGACAAAAATAGAAACAAATAATTTTAAGCATTATTTTATTGTTTATTCTACTCCTTATTTAACATAACAATACACAAAATTTATTTATGTTTAACAAAAATAAAATACCATTCTAAATGCATTTGTAACTTTGTTCAACAGGTTGCTTGATGCTTAAATTGAGTCAAAATTACGTTGATGTCTGAGGGGGTAACTTTTTTTCTTTTTCTTATCTTTATCTTTTTTTTTTCTTTTACATTCTGATAAACTTTCAACTAGTTCATTTCTTGTTGGTGTGTCTGTTAGACCTAGAACATTTTCTTTTTGCACTTTTTCTCTTTGCCACCCTTTTACCCGCTTTTGGAAATGACCTTATATCTTCTGCCGTCCAATGGTAGGCAGAAGTGCTGATTTGCTGTTTCTTTTCATTAATAACTTTAGATACAATACACAGTGATGTGGGGATTGTTTGTTTGTTGGAATTGTCATTTGCTGGAATTGGTCGATCAGATACATAAGAACATAAAAAGTCGACATCATTGAAAACATATGGATCGTACGGGAAAATGCCAGCTGCTTTAAAACCATTTTGAATGTTTTGGGAAGTAAAGGCTCTCGTATAAGCTGTTCCTAAATTTTTAGAAATGTCATTTATCGTCATAGGAGTATTTGGATGTGCCTTTAACCATGAATCACGTGCTAAATTGTAAAATTTCTTTAATGGCCCAAGTACTGATCTGTCAAGTGGTTGGGGTTTGTGGTTGCAATGGGGTGGCAATGTCAAGAGCACAACATTGCTTTCCTTAGCTTTATCCATCAGTTCAATCGATATATGAGTTTTGTGGTTGTCCATTATTAAAAGTAATGGATGATCCTTGCTAGGATGTCCATACTCCACAAAATGATCAAACCATTTCAAAAATTTTTTTTTATTTATCCATCCACTAGGATTAGCATTACCTTTTGTACCTGTTGGTGCACCTTTAAGCATATGGCTACGAAAGTGGACACAAGGAAATATCAAAAACGTTGAAATAAAATTTCCAAGGGCATTAATGCAACCCACCATTGTAACTAGGGTTCCCCTTTCAGCAGAAGTTACCTGTCCTACTTGCTTTACTCCTTTACCAGCAATCACTTTCACTGGCTTATGAACAGTTGTCAGACCTGTTTCATCAATATTGTAAATGCAATCAGCAGAAAAGTTATTGTGCTTCTGCACACTGTAAAGGTTTTTGAAGAAAGTATCTACATTTGTGCGATTGAAACTAGTTGTTCGACTAAGGCTGGTAGCTTCTGGCGTACGAATAGACAATTTTGTACGATTTAAGAATAAATAAAACCATTTACTTCCAGCTGTTTCACTCTTTTTCCAGTTTTCTGGTATTTTAATGTCATTTTTAATTGCATATTGATATGCAAGTTGCTTTGTTTCTCTAACATCAAGTCCATAATGCATATTAGATGTTTGACGAAGATATATTAAAAGTTCATCTTCTTGTGTCTTATTAAAAATATATTTATGTTGTTCATCAAAGTATAAGTTACTGTAAGAAGTTTCTTTATTAACCTTTATTTTCCGCTGTAAACTTGATTTTGAAATTGTATACTCTTGTGCAGCTGCTCGTAGTGATAAACTGCCAGATTTGACAGCCATCACAACAGCTTTTATTGTATGAGCATCAGGCTTTAACCAACTTGTCACTCGTTTGTACTTTCTTGGCATCTGAAAAATTATTACTCATATTACTCACTCCATTATTAAAAAAAATTATGCTCTTTTTAATTGCATTAACCAAAATCCAGATTAGGCTATAAATTTTAAATTTATTTTTATGAAAATAAAATAGTATCACAACCCTATAAAACTTATGTGATTAAATTTAATAAGGCTAATAGTGAAGAACTTTATTTAAACTGAATTTAAAATACAAAAATGATTGACATTAAAACAATACTGTGAAAGATGTCTTCAGGACAAAGCAATAAAAGAAATCCAATATAATTATTATTATTTTCTATGATAAAAAAAACTTTACTATAAAGTAAACATTGAAATCTTATCATAAACATAAACATAATTTTCTGTTCACTTGCATTTTTACAAAAATATTGATTATAAAAGTTAAAGTACAGTAAATTAAAAAAATGATAAAATTGAACAGTGTCCCATTTCACCCCAATTCTCCTGTCCCAAGTCACCCCATCACTTGTAGGTGTGAGAAAACCTTTATTTTATATAGTTCTCGTAGCCATATGCTAATCATATTTCTTCAGTAGTTAAATAAAACAATAGTGATTAATTAAAAACCATAAACATAAAAATATATGCAAACAACACATAAATATTTAATATTAATGATGTCTTCAAACTCCACGAAAATTGTTAGATTTTTACATATTTGCAAATAATCCGAAAAAAGAATACTTCTGAAACCTAAAAAACACAATAATATGAAGAAGCTATTGCAAACTTATAACATATATAAAAAACTTTCAAATTATAATAAAGATTTTTGATGAAACAAAGTTAGAGGAGCAAAATAGAAACGAGAAAGACTCAGGAGTGAATAAGGTGATTATTCTGGATTTGGCACGAAACGTCAAGGAGAATAACCATAATCTTGGAATGCTTACTAAATTAATTAATCTAAATCAGCTCAAATTTTTTGTGGCTTTTGACCTAAAGCTCATAAACGTTCTTCTTGACATATCAGTAAAAGATTTTGCTTAATTTTATTAATTTTTACAAGTAGCTATTAAAACATTA